>NW_027185665.1:6790972-6871782 GCF_028583685.1 Petaurus breviceps papuanus
CTCTCTCTCTCTCTCTCTCTCTCTCTCTCTCTCTCTCTCTCTCTCTGGTTTCCTTGCAACCCCCACCTGGGAGCCATTTAGGGATGTGCACCCCCCCCCCCCCCCTTGGCAGACCATGCATCAGACTAACTCTTAGACTTCATTTCATCATCTAACTAGTAATTCCAGGAATTGAGCCATGCACTCTAATGGGCCATTGTCATTAGAGACTTTCCAAACACTTAAATTTCCAGCTCCCCAAAGCATAATAATTGCTAGTCCAGAAGCTGGAGGGCCCAAGGACCGGCTGCTATGCACCAAGGCCATTTTCAAAGCTAAAGGGCCCCACATTATCCTGGCCTGGCATTTCAAAACTCTAGTGACAATGTTTATATAATAAATAAATAAATAAATAATGCACAGTAATAGAGTATAGGTTTCATTATATGATAAATATATAACAATCTAGCCCTACCTTACCTAGTCAACTTTATCTCCTACTTCCCTGCATTCAATTCAATTCAACATTTATTCAGCCCACTGTCTTGTAAGACCCTGCAGGAACTCTTGGATCTAGTTGGATGAATGTCCTCAGTCTCGCAAGCGCAAGATGTTTATTGCTAGTACTCGGTTCTTGGCAGTTAGGGGGTGCAGTGGATACAGCGAGTGCCAAGCCTGGAGTCAGGAAAATTCATCTTCCTGAGTTCAAATCTGGCTTCAGCCTTACAAGCTGTGTGACCCTGGGCAAGTCATTTGACTCTGCTTGCCTTGGTTTGCTTATCTGCAAAATGCATTGGATAAGAAAATGGCAAAGCACTCCAACATCTTTGCCAAGAAAACCCCAAATGGAGTCATGAAGAGTTGGGCATGCCTGAACAACAAGCGTTCAGTTTTCCTCGTTCCTCCTGCCTGGAATGTTCTCCCCAATTCTGCTACTTGTTCTAATTCTGTGTATTTTATTTAAACAAAATAGGTCAGATCACATCCAAGAATTGTGCTCAGTTATAGGCAACATAGAGGACATTCATGAACTGGAAAAAACCAGAGGAGGGCAGCCAGGATAGCAAAGGGCTTAGAGTCCAAACAAACCATTGAGCGTTGAAGAAACTAGGGATGTTTAGTCTGAAGAAGAGAAGTCATCAAGTTTCTGATGGTCTTTCACATACACACAAAGAAGGCTTAGACTTATTTTGTTTGGCTTCAAGGGTCCAGAAATTTGAGTGATTGGAGGAAGTTTCAAAGGAGGAAATTAAGATCTGAAGTCAAGAAAAGCCTCCTAAGAAATACAACCACCTTGGAAGGGAATGGCATGTTTTGGAAGCTGGCAGGTTCCCTTTCATTGGAGTCTTCAAGCAGGACTAGATGAACAATTGCTAGGTATATTGTAAGGAGTGTTTATTGGGCTGGATGGGTAGGAGACAATGGCCATGAGGTGCTTTCCAACTCTGTGTTTCGGTAGTTGTTTGATCTTTGCTTCAAAGTCTATTTCAAAAGATACATCCTGGAAGGCAGTACAATGGAAAGACTACTAGACTTGGAGAATCATGCAATCATAGAATTTTAGGTTTGGAAGGAACCTCAGCAGTCAGTCATCCATCCAAACCATACCTGAAAGAAATCTCCGTCATATCTTTCTTCTTCTTCTTCTTCTTCTTCTTCTTCTTCTTCTTCTTCTTCTTCTTCTTCTTCTTCTTCTTCTTCTTCTTCTTCGAGGGGGGAGGGCAGGGCCATTGGGGTTAAGTGACTTGCCCAAGGTCACATGGCTAGTAAGTGTTAAGTGTCTGAGGTTAGATTTGAACTCAGGTCCTCTTGATTCCAGGGCCGGTGCTCTATTTACTGCACCACCTTGCTGCCCCATCCATCACATCTTAAAAATCATTTTTGTCAGTCAATCTCTGTGTAAAGATTGAGGAGGATCCTACCTATTACCAAAGGTAAATCATTTCACTTTCTGTCAGAAGACCTGGGTTCAAATGCTGACTTTTTCTTCTTATTACCTCTAAGACCTTGGTAAATCAGTCATCTTACTTAGGCTTCAGTTTCCTCTTCTGCAAAAGTGGGGAAGTTGAGTAAGATATCTGGGCTGCCTACCAGCCCTAAATGTATGACTCTAAGATCTTCTACAATGCTTTCCCTGACAAACACAGCCTGTCTATCACAGTCTCTCTAATTTTACAAACTACTATGACAATTACCATCTTAGCCAATGATTTTGTCATTTGATCATATGCCATTTTGAATTGGTTATTTGTTTCCTTTGTGCATGTCTTGTCTCAAAATGGGACTGTGACCTCATAGAGAGGAAAAATCTTATCTTGGTTTCTTTTCTACCATGACAGAATATTATGCATAAGATAGGCATTCAATCAATGGTGTTTAATTGATTATTAGTATGTAAAATGATGATAATTTATATTGAGGGTGTACCATAGCCGACATTTGCTATCTGTGTGACCAAAGGCAAGTCACTTAAAATCGCTGAGCCTCAACTATAACAAAGCATTTCACTCCCTTTTTTTAAATAGAGGATGGGGAATACCTGTATGGAACATTACAAATAGTTCCAGACTTTCAATAAGTGAGATAGTTTTGGCTAAGGTTTCTCCCCACCCTCCCCTCACCCTTGATATTATTTGTTATTAGAGATGGCTCTCTGTGAAAGAGAAGAAGCAATGACACATTGGAAAACACAGGTGATTAAAAAAGATGTGATTCATTTTTAAAAATAATTTTTAATAGTTATTAGTGTGCCACTTTCCTTCCAACTTTCAGGTTCGTTCTCTCTCTCTCTCTCTCTCTCTCTCTCTCTCTCTCTCTCTCTCTCTCTGTCCTTGTCTGTCTCTCTGTCTTTCTTCCTCCTGTTTACACATCATCTTCTAAATAGAAGTTATTTGACAAGAATTAGAGAACTATAGACTTCCTCTACTAGAAACTATGAGCATTTTCCAGGCACAAGCTAATTAATCATCTTAGCATTTCCGAGAGATTGGATATAAAGCATGTGCTATACTTTCTTTAATCTAGAAATGATGGTATGCCACTCATAAATTTCATCGTGAGAAGAATATCTAGTCCATTTCTCCATACCAGTGGGGCCCATCCCTTATATGAACCATGCTACATAGCTATAAAAAGGGCAGAATAGTCTTGGCAGATCAGCCAAGCACGGCTTCAGTATTTACTGGGAAGTTTCAAGCAACCTAATGGAGACCTCAGTATAAGGCAGAACATGCGAATGGTTCAAATGGGCTAGGTAGAAGTTTTCTGATGAGATTCTAGTTTTCCCTGTAGGCTCCCCAGTCATCAGAAGCTAAATCTAGAGCCCTTTCTTCCCTAACTTTTCAAACTTTGTCTATACTGTGATTTGAACAGTTTCATAAATCCCACTCTATCCACGGTCTTCCCCAATAAATTGGAAGGATGGCAGTAATTCTTCTGAAGATGACTTCTACAGCTTCCCCTAACTTATCATCTCACTTTCCTTTCTCTTCCCACAATTGTTGAATGTGGAATGGATTTATGTATTTGTGAAATGTATCATTAGAGTCTACTGAAGTCCTACTCTAATGGCTCATTGTGGTTAGAGGCAACATTAGAGTCTCAGAAGGTTTGCCCTTAGAATGCAACCTCTAGTAGGTCTGACAAAGCTAGAAAGGCTCTGAGTTCTGAAACAGGAATGGATTATGTATCAGTAGTCCAAGGATCACCCTAGCTAAGTTTAAAGAGACTATTTCCAAGAATGTTGGCAAAATGAATGATTTTCTTTTTTTTGTTGTTGGCCATAAAAGCCTCTGAAGACCTACATTATATACCTAACTTAAGTTTTATATACATAACCCAAGTTATAGGGGGTACCTGTTCTGAACACATTACAGATCCCTGAAGTACTGAAGATGATGGTGATGATGATGATGATATCAGCAATAAAATGATATAGAGAAGAAGCTGTGGTGTAGTAGATAAAAAGCCAACCTCAAAACCAGGAAGACCTGGGTTCAAATTCTGTCTCTAACATATACTTCTTACTTGATGGTGGCCAAGTCACTACCACTCAGTGCTCTGACAGCTGGAAATCCTAGTCCAGTCTTTGTTCCATAATTTAGTCACTCTACTATAGATCTAAAGCTGTCCTATAGTAAAACAATGCCTCCCCTCATTTGACAAATGAGGAAAGTGAGGTCCAGGAAAGTGAAGTAATTTGCCCAAGTTCATACAGTCTAAATGGCGGAGCCAGGATTTGAACTCTAAGTTCAATGGGAAAATTCTCTCTCTACTGCACCACATTATTTCCCCAAGGTCATCATTCGCCTCTTAGTTTCTATTTGGTCCCATATGTGAATAATTCCAGATCAATATGGATTGTTGACATGGGGGATTATACAATCTCAGGAACATTCCATTATCAAAATAATATTCACCTTTTAATTGCCATGCGCAGTCACCCCATTTTATATGATTTCTTTTTTTTTATTTTAAAGCAATTGGGGTTAAGTAACTTGCCCAAGGTTACACGGCCAGTTATTTCTGGGTGTGGTAGTAAGTATCTGAGCCCAGATTCAATCCCAGGTCATCCCGACTCTGGGGCCGGTGCTCTTACTCACTGAGCCACCTGGCCACCCCTAAGCAACTGCGGTTAAGTAATTTGCTCAAGGTTACACGGCCAGGTGTTTCTGGGTGGGTGCTAAGTGTCTGAGCCTGTATTCGATCCCAAGTCATCCCGACTCTGGGGCCAGTGCTCTTACTCACTGTGCTACCTGGCCGCCCCTATATGATTTCATATCATGTACATAATACATATATACTGTATAATATAGACATTATATATGGCCATGGAAGGCCTTCCATTTTATATCATGTACATTATATACAGGGTTGGGGGTGGGGAAGAAAAGTTCAGCAACTATATACAATAGAGGGCATATAGTTTGTGAACCAGGTTTCTTCTTAAAATTATTTTCTTTTCTTTTCCTAAGATATGATCCTTTTTTAAGAATTAGTCCTTCTGAGTCATGCATGATATAAAAAGGGATGAATCATATAGGATGATTTGTTAGTGACCCAGAATTTAAGCACCTGTAGGTGAGACTTTCCTTTTTAAAAAAGCAAACACAATCATTTCAAGGAATGCCAATATTGCCAATTGCAGCAATGGACTGAATATCTTTTAAAAGAATTAAGGCATTATTAAGTAAATGTCGATCAAAATATATTTAGTATATGCTCAGTAAATTCGGGTTGTGCTGTGAATAAAAAGAAAGCAAAACAAACAAAAAACCCCAAAACTTGTCTGCCCTCAGGGAGCTTACACTCTAATGAGAGAGTCAACAGACAGGTCAACATGGCCATTTATGCCATCACCGATAGGGAAGCTATTCACTCCATTGAGTATTTTCCTGAGCACTGATGCAAAGATACTAAACGTTTGAATTCCTACATTGCCTTTCTTCTAGGAGAGTTTATACAATATTATTGCATACTTTGTCCTGAACAGGTTTTTTTTTTCAATGTTTAAAGCTTTTGATTGAAGAAGAATGTCATGATTTCACCAATTTTAATGGAAGACTTTAGGCAGTAGTTAAAAGGGTACCATACCTTTACATTAAGAAAACAATAGTTGTTAAAGGTTTTCTGGCTTATAGTTTTTCTCTCCCCTCCCAACTTCTGCCCTTATACATTTATGCCTCCTCAAAATATCCCAGCTTCCCACCTGAACATGTATTTTTTTGCATAGTCATTTATTGTAGTCTCTTGCCCATTTTTGAAGGCCTTGTTTGCAATCATTTGTCAGGGGACAGCAAGTTGATGGTGTTTACAAAGAACTTTAAATCATCTGAAAATGCTAGATTTGCAGACAGAACTCCAGCAAAGGGTTCTTTGCTTTATCAAATAATGTTAGTAGGGTTTAATAAAATTGTAAACAGTGTTCTTCTTAGTAAATGAGTTGCTTGATTAACCTTATCTGGTGTGTCCTCATTTATTCTCTTGGTTCCTTAAGCTCCTGTGGGAGAGTAAACATCTCCTTAGCCATTACCTTTTCACCCACCCATAACCTGCCCCTAGCTTAGTTTGTGCTCCAAGGAGAAGACAGTTCAGCAGTGAGAAAGTAGAAGCAGTGATTAGTCTTGTGATCAGAGTCATTATCAGAAGGGAGAGGATAAGGGTCAGAGAGAAAGGGGGTTTCCCTCAATTCTAGAATGTACCTCGAGGAAGCTTCCAAATCAGATGGGCTTTGAAACTTATTAAACATACATGCCAAGGGCTGGCAAACTTTCCACAGTGGCATGCCAAGTTTCCAATCTTTTGTTCTTCTGACATGATGAGAATATGGGAACCGAGTCCCAAGTCTTATAATTAGTGGAGGGAATCATCAAAAGTGATTCAGCAAGAGCAGGCAGTGACTCTTACAAGTTGGGGGAAGCATTCGTATGATCATACAACTAAAATTGGAAGGGACCTCTGAAGCCATCAAGTCTACATTTGCCCCCATTTTATAGGTTATAGAAACTTAGACCTGAAGAGGTTAACTGATTTGGTCACACGGGTCGTGTCAGACACAGGATTTGGACTCAAGTCCCCTGACCCCAGAGCCAGTGCTCTTCTCATTGCACGATGGATGCAGTAGTGGTGCTGCTGAAAATTGGTCCATATGCCATCTTTGGAAAAGACTACTAAGTTTCACCCCTGATATTTACTGTAATGCCACCTACCTGAGAAAGAAATGTCTCCACTATTACTGCAATTTAACTTGCATATTTGAGTAGAAGCTAAAACATCTACAAAGATTAAGCTGAAGACACCATTCTTCAAGCCCAAGGAGAGCTCTCCACAGCTAGCTAATCCTCAAGCTCCTGCCATTCTCCTTTCCCCAGTAAAAACAGCTAACAAGACAGTCATGCTTTGAATCTGATTTCATTTTCACACCCTCTCCCTTCCCTCCTCTTCCCTTGACAGAGCTCCAAATAATAACATCTTACCTTTACATGGCACTTATTTACTTTCCCCCACCCTACCCCCAATCTATCTGATCTTTGAACAAACCTGTGAAAAAAGATAGGACAGATGAGAAAATGAAGACTGGGAGTAGCTAAAGGGCCAAAGGTCACAGAGCAAATTAGTCTCTTGACTCCTTTCCAACTCATCAGGAAGGATGACAAAAAAAGGGGGGGAGAGAGGGGGCAAGAATTAGATGTTTCACAGATCAAATATATAAATTCTTTTTTTAAAAAATCAAGAGTAAACTATGCCCATTCTCTTCACCTATACCTAAAATGTCTGTTGGAATAGGACATCTATATCCTCCTTTAACTTCAGGGAGAGAAGAAACCTCATTCATACTCTGCCATAGTGTTGGGTTTTTTCCAGTGATTTAATGTATAGAAAAGGGTGTGGGGTGAGATCAGCAACAGCAACACCAGTCTACTGATTTCCTTAAGAGTGGATTCTGGTGGTAGTTCCTGAAGGAGCAGAAAGAAGTTCTGGGTTTAGAATCAGAGAACATTGGCTTAAATTCTGTATTTACCAGCGTGACCTTAGACAAGTCACTCCACCTTGGTGGACCTCAGTTTCTTCATTTCTAAGATGAGAAGGTTGGACTAGAGGACCTCTAAGGCCCCTTCCAGCTCTAAATCTGGGATTCTGTAATACTCAAAAAGAAAAAAACAAAGACTGACCACTTCACCTAAAAGACAGAAATGTGATCACTGCAGCTGGGCCCCAAGAATGACAATGAGATCCTGCTGGTTCTTTCACCCTTGGGGCAGAGCTGTTTGCTAAGCAGCCCAAGGCAAGTGGAAATTGGTCCTCCCCCCCCTCCAGCCTTTTGTGAGAGCCTATAAAAATAAGATTAAAAGCAAAATCTTGGTATTTTCCTGTCTTTAAGGCAAAGGAAACAGCTGAAGACTGGGACCCAGAACGAGTTTAGAGGCTTTCTAATGCCAATTGATTCGTCTCAAGCCATTGGCAGAAGAGCAGAAAGACCATGACAGTCCCTTAGTGCTGCTGTTCTTTCAACCTAGGCTGTCCAGCTTCATCTTTCTCATCCCAGATGAAGATTACGGTGTCAGCTGATGACCTTTGTCACACCCCGGTGCTTCCTGGGATGTAAATGAAGGGCTTCGACATCCAAGCTGGACAGATAAGATATGCTGTACTTGAGTGTCTGAAAGCAGATATTTATTTTAAATCTGGGAGGGAGAGAAAGGTGATGTTTTGACAAAAAAAAATTGTTTTTAATGTATGAAGTATGAAGAGACCTATCTGATATTATCAGCCTTTACAGGATAGGGCAGCTATAAGGAGAGTCTATAAAGCAGTTCTCACTGATTCTCAAAAGAGGTATTGATTTTTAGGAGCAGAGGGGGTCAGCATCACATCACCGGCACAAGTAAAGCCTCTATACCTCCTCTCCTGCCTTTTAACAAAAGAACAAAGTCAAGAAAAGGCTAGGAAGACAGAGTGATGGAAGGAAGGATGAAGAGAAAGAAGGTGATTGTGTCAGCCCTGAAGATCTGCCCTTGACAGTGAGAGGAGCCAGTTTGCAGGGCATTCCCCTTCCTTTGTTTTGTTGTTGACAAAAACCTCAAGGGTCCTCTGCTTGGTGACCAGCAGCTTAGCAGGGAGGAAAGGTCAAGAGAGCAAGGACAATGATCCAATGGAACTGGAGGCCAAATATCTCAGATGTTTATCAACCAAATGCTCTAAGTGCGAGACAACCTTATAGGAAGCTGGATTTTTTTCATATCCCAGCAATAACAATGAAATTGGTGTTGAAGAATCCTGATGGCTGAAGCCTCATGACTAGTGATATCAATGCTTGTTGATGTTAGTCAGTGGACCATAGGTTCATAGAGCTAGAATTGGAAGAGACTCTCCATCTCCCTCATTTTACAGATGAAGAAACTGAGGCTGAGGTGGGATAAGTGGCTTGTCCAACGTCTCACAGGTGTTGTTCAGGTGTGTCTGACTCTTCATGATCCCATTTGGGTTTTCTTGGCAAGGATACTGGAGTAGTTTGCCATTTCTTTCTCCAGCTCATTTTTCAGATGAGGAAACTGAAGTTAAGTGATTTGCCCAGGGTCATACAGCTAGTGAGCGTCTGAGGCTGGATTTGAATTTAGGAAAACGAATCTTCCTGACTCCAAGCTTGGGGCTCTATCCCAAACCACCTAACTGTCCTTTACAGAGACAGGATTTTTTTTTAACCTAGGTCCTCTGGCTAGAGAAGGTAACCATCTTCCTATTTGTGCTATGTTACCTCTCTAGGCTATGAGCTCAGAAAAGACAAGTGAATTTAAAAGAGAAGTTCCTGTACAGATGAAATAATTGCAGGGAGGTAGTGTGGAGCACTGGTCTCTTGGTGAAAAAAATCCTGATATTTCCCAGCTCAGTGAACTTGGACAAGTACCTTATCTATAAAATGCAAATACTTATACTATTAGACCTCAGAGGGTTGTTGTGAAGAAAATGTTTTGTGAACATTCAAGTAATAAGAATGTGTGACTTACTATTTGTGCTTGTAAGTTTAAATTTGTGCGTCTGTGAAAAGCTTATGAAAATGGTTTGGGGTGGCTATCTAAAGGGAGGGGGGAAAATGAGGATATTTTCCAGAATGTGTCGATACAGCATGTAGGTGACTGTGGGTCACTGGTCAGGGTGAGGAAGTGGGACCAAGAGAGTCCAGCTCCTGCCAGGGGTCAGCAGCAGAGGGAATGAGCAGACAGCAGGGCAAGCACCTTTGTCAAGAGTCCCAGCAGACCCAGAGTGAGGAACAGAATAGATCATCAGGCAGCAGAGGTCGTTCAGAAAACCAGAAGCACACCCTGACAGGACACGGGATCTGAGGAAGTTGTTCAGAGCTTGGGCGATTAGCAAGAGTTGATATCATGTCATGACAATAGTAGGTCAAACCTCCAGAATTCATGCCAACATCAAGGAGGTTTGCTAGTTCTCTGCTCCTAGATGTCTCTGCGGTGCCAGTGGGGCAGAAGCCAATCCCCAGGGAACTAGGTTCTTACTCCACTGAAGAAGGGAGCACAGGGGGTGAGGGATTAGTGGAGTTCTTTGTGAACAAATCCTGACAGCAGTTAATATAGTCATTTAAATGGATGACCTCTGTTCATAAGGAGAGAGGGGGATGGTGAGTCACTAGCTATGTGGTGGTGTAGAAAGGACATGGGTAGGACTTTCAGCTCTGCTTTCTACTTTCCCTGAACAAATTCTGGCAAAGGGACCTTAAAGGAAAGGAAGGAAAAATACAACTATGTATTTATTATAATTTGTCACATTTCAGTTGGTTACTGTACAATATTGCTGTTACTATGAATAACGTTCTCTTGGTTCTGCTCACTTCACTTTGCATCAGTTCATGTAAGTCTTTCAAGGTTTTTCTGGAAGCATCCTGTTCGTCCTTTCTTATGCACAATAGTATTTCTTAGACACAATTTATTACATCACAATCATACACCATAACTTGTTCATCCATTCCCTAGTTGATGGGCATCTCCTCAATTTCCAATTCTTTGCCACCACATTTTGTGATTAAAAAGCACTTTCTTCAGAATAATCCTGTGAATAGGTCACGTAAATATTGTTATGTCCATTTTACATACATAAAGGGAATATAATATAAATATGAATGTATTTCTTTTTATGTATATGTGTATATATGTTAACTGACATTCATGTAGTATTTTTAAGGTCTGCAAAGTGTGTGCATTATCTCCTTTGAGCCTCAAAATGATCCCATGAGGCAAATACTATATTGATAATATTATCTCCATTCTACCAATAAGCAAATCCAGACATTAACCAGCTAGCCCATGGTAGCACAGCTAATAAATGTGGGTAGAATTTAAACACAATTCTCTGGGGCAGCTAGGTGGCACAGTTGATAGAGTAACAGCCTCTGAGTGAGGAAGACCTAAGTTCAAATGTGACCTCATATACTTAGTAACTGTGTGACCCTGGGCAAGTTACTTAACCCTATTTGCCTCAATTTCCTTATCTGTAAAATGATTTGGAGAAGGAAATGGCAAATAACTCCAGTATTCCTGCCAAGAAAACCCCAAATGGGGTCACCAAGAGTCAAACATGACTATAACAATTCTGAATTCCAGATTGTGTGCTCCTTCCGCCATATCACATTGACCAAAGTTTTCATCAGCTTTACTTGTCCCCATTTTACAGAAGGGAAAACTGAGGCCCAGAAAAGTGAAGTGATTTGCCCAAGCTGTGTGACCTTTGACAAGTCGATTCATTCCTCTGGGCTTCAGTTTCCCCGTTGGTAAAAAAAAAAAAACCAGGGGGTTGGACTAGCTTTCTAAGGTGCTGTGTATTCTAACATCCAAAGGCCCCCTGTCATTTGTACTTTAATATAGCTATAGAAAAAGGAGCCTGGGCAGGACATGCTGTCTCAGCAGTGTTCCCAACATGTTGTCCTTCAAATTCCAAGTGCTTCAGGTGCCAGAGAAATCCTGGGGCATAACTCCTCCACACTTAGTTCTAAGGAGGCATATGGTGATGGGGCTTGTTACTCAAATGCCATTCAAATAGGGGTTATTTGACCATTGTCTTTCTATCATCATTGCCTAGAACTAAGCTAGGATGCAGCAGTCACTATGTGTTTTCTGATTAATTAGTTTTTAAATTAAGATGCTACCATTCAATTAGTCAAGAAGCATTTATTAATCACTTGCTATGTGCCAGCCACTGTACCAGGTAGATTCAAATACTAGAAAGGAAATAATCCCTGACAAAAAAAAATCTTAGATTGTTTCAAGGGAGACAATGTGCACATGAGCTTTTTTGTTGTTTAATCATTTCAGTCACTTCTGACTCTTTGTGACCCCATTTAGGTTTGGGGGAGCTTTTTGGGTAAAGATATTGGAGTGGTTTGCCATTTCCTTCTCCAGTTCATTTTGCAGATGAAATTGAGGTAAATAGGGTAAGTGACTTACCCAGCATCACACAGCTGGGACTCGTCTGAGGCTGGATTTGAACTCACAAGAGGGTTTGTGGCAAGCATCTTAAAAGAGTTGTAAATGTTCCCATTTTTCTGTTGTTCTAGGAACCCCTTTCAATATCATCCAAAAAGTGTCGTGAACCCTCAGGGTTGTTTATCTTGGCTTTAAGGGAAAATCATAGCAACTTTCCTGCTTAGAAAAGTAATGCACAAGATTACCAGGCAGATTCTGAGTCCTTCAATCAGTTGCAACAACATAGTTAATATGTTTCTCATAATCTTCTTTTAGATTTATTCATTAAACACGTACAAAATCTGTGATGAGAACTTTTGTACAAAAAAACGTTTCCATTAAAATTTACATTATATAACAAAATTCAAATGCTTTGAGCATGTACATGGTTACTATCCAAAAGAAAAAGATATTTGCAATCCAATTTGATAATTATTTACTACTTAAGGCATCATAAAATAATTTTTAGCATGAACCTTTGGACAATCCTTGTGACCCCCACAAAGCCAAACAGTTAATACAGAGGATCAGTGCTGCAGGAGCTCCTTCAGAACGGGGAGAGGCCATTGCAGACCAGGGTGGTCAATAAGCCTTCCGGGAGAGGAAGGACTTGATCTGTGCCTTGTAAGGTATGTAGCAGTTGGAGAGTTTCTGTTTTCTTTGTCATTCTTCTTGAAGATGTAGCATGAGTTGGACCAGAACCTGAGACATAGTCAAAGAGCATTCAGACAGTCATTAGCCCAGGGGATTTTCACACTAATGGACTTAAAGGCAGGGGGAGGGGGCCACTACGGAAGGGCTTAGAGAGGTCCTTTCCAGTACCAGGGTCCCATCAGTCTATGATTCCAGGGGCTCCGAGTCTCAAGGAGAACTGAGGCATTTCCCTGCTTGAAGATCTGGGTTGGAAAAGTTTTAGATTCAGGGACATGTTGTTTATGTTGAGATATTGGCCATGACCGGCGTAGCAGGAACTCCATTTTACCCTTTCCCGTCAATTTTGCAATCAATGATACCCCTGTCAAGTTGAAAATCATAGTGTAGGAGAAAGATCCCTGGACATGTAAAGTCCTGGCTTCTCACTTAAATAGCTGTGTGACTTTGGAAAAATGATTAACCTCTCTGAGCCTCAATTTGCTCACCTATAAAATAAGATTAATAATACTTGCCCTATCTATCTCAGAGAGTTATTAAGAGAATCAAATGAGATAATGTGTTAAAGTGGGTTGTTGGGGGCGGCTAGGTGGCACGGTGAATGGAGCGGGCCCTGGAGTCAGGAGGACCTGAGTTTGGATTTGGCCTCAGACACTTAACACACAAAACTAGCCACGTGACCTTGGGCAAGTCACTTAACCCCAACTGCCCTCCAAAAAGCACCAAAAAAAGTAGGTTGTTGGTTTGTTTAAACCATAAAGTGCTATGCATAAATGTAAGCTACTGTTTTTATTGTTATTGCCAGGATACACTTTATAGGAATAACTTCCTGTGTCTTTTACTTGGGAAACTATTACCTCTGCTTTCCACTTTTCAGAAACAGCAGTGACAAAGGAGAGGAAGGAATAACAATATCTCACATTTATTTCACATTCTGTGCTTTACAAAGCACTTTTCTCAGAATAAACCAGTGAGGAGACAATGGCATTATTATTGTGCTCAGAAGCATAATATGTTATTACCTAGCAATGGTTTGCAAACCTTCATCACAGGGACCCCATAGGATTAATAATATTGATGTTGTTATGTCCATTTTACAGGTAAGCAAACCCAGACTTGCCTTAACTATAGCGTCTGCTATATCACACTATCCAAAATTATCTTCATTATATTCACTTCTTCCCATTGTCAATCCTAACCCTACAAATATTTCCTATCTATTCAACTTTCCCCCCCAAAAAAACCTTTAAAAGAATTTTTTTGAGACAAATCAGGATTAAGTGACTTGCCCAGGGTCACACATCTGAGATCGGATTTTAATTCAGATCCTCCTGACTCCAAGCCTAGAACTCTATCCACTGTACCACCCAGTTGCCCCAAATATCTTATATTTTTTAAATTAAATTTTATTTTATTTTTAGGCCTGCATTCTCTTCCTCCTATTCTACCCTCCATTGAGAAAGCAGGAAAAATAAAACCCCAGTTACAAACCATGTAAAATCTTTAGAACTAAAGACTAAATTTGAATCACCATCTTCTACTACTACTAGTACTACTGCTGCTATTTCTATATCACTTTAAGGTTTGCAAGGCATTGTGCATATTGATCTCATTTAATTCTCACAATACCTCCTTGAGACAGGTGCTAGTGAACATTTTACAAATAAGGTAACTGAGGCAGAGAGAAGTTAAGGAACTTACCCAGGTTCATACAAGTAAATGTTTGATGCAGGATTTAAACTCAGATCTTCTTGACTCCAAGTTATGCATGATATCTACTAGGGCACCTGGGAATAATGCTTAATAAAATGCATTAATTAGAGTTTTTACACTTTAGTTATCAACTCAAATTATCCTTTGGTTCAAACAGTCCTTGGCTTATTACCACTTGTCAGTAAGAGATAATGGGGTTAGATATTTCCAAAGTAAAGTCGAACACCAGGGTTTACCTGTCAGTCACTGTTTTCAGAGAATGACAATTCTCTGGGAGGCCCAGGGTCTTACTTAAGCTAATAAATGATTATCCTTCACAAAAGAACTACAAACAGAACCCTAGGTAATGATTTTGCTAATGACTGGTTCCGGATTAGGGGGATTAGCTCCGGTTCTCTCTATCTGTCTGGGGAACTAGCCTCTTCCCCCTGCTTACCCTCATGAGCAAATATCAGCAAAGGAAATGAGTAAGCCTCAACTTCTCAAGACCCCATCACCACACCCCACGATGTCCAGTTGCCCTGTGCTGCCTGTGAAAGGGCATTTAATTCTTATTTGGTGGATCCCCTCTTCACTCTTTGTTTATTCATTCATCCAACAAATATTTATTGGTTTCTACTGTTTGACTTTGTGCACAATACTGAGCTAGACATTGCAGGTCCTACAGAGGAATACGACACTGTCACACGGTGCTTGGCACAGAGAATTTATCCTCCATTCTGTTGTCCAGTTGTTTTAATCATGTGTGACAACATTTGGGGCTTTCCTCGCAAAGATACTAGACTGGTTTGCCATTTCCTTTTTCTAATGGGAATGTAAATTTTGAAGATCTTCCCTGCCCCTAGGCTAAAGTTCACCTGGAGCCTGGGGTGGGAGGCTTGTTTTTCAGTAGATACTTTTTGATTGGCCAGTGGGTCCAGAAGGTTGTTAAGTTCTCTGAGCCAGGAAAAGGCTATATAAGCCCTGATGTGAGGCTTTGTTTTGGGGCTCACTTTGAGAAGTGTTCTGTGATTTGATATGGATTCTGGGAAGCCTTGTCCAGAGCCCCCCCTTGGCTTTGAAAAACCCAGATGTTGTTTGGTATGGATGTAATGTTTGGACAGTTTGGAAACTGTCTACTTGATCTGTTTCTCTGTCTTGATAATTCTGTCTGTATACTCTGAAGTTTGGGGTGCTGACCTTTTTCCCCTGAACTAGGTAAATGATACATATTTGACTGATTTAAGTAAGCTTGTTAACCCATTTTGAGTTGCTTTCCTTTATCAAAGCAGATCCAAGAACCTGTATTGGCAGCACACCCTGGGGACGCGTGGGGTGCTTGCTGCTACACTTTTCCAGCTCATTTAAAGAAGAAACTGAGATAAACTGGGTTAAGTGACTTGCCCAGGGTCACATAGCTAATAAGTGTCCAAGGCCAGATTTGAACTCAGGAAGACAAGTCTTTTTTTTTTTTTTTTTGAGTGGGGAGGTCAGGAAAATTAAGGTTAAGTGACTTGCCCAAGATCACATAGCTAGTAAGTGATAAGTGTCTGAGGCCAGATTTGAACTCAGGTCCTCCTGACTCCAGGGCTGGTGCTCTACTCACTGTACCACATAGCCACCCTGAGATAAGTCTTTCTAACTCCAGGCCTGGCACTCTATCTACTGCACCACTGAGCTGCTCACATTAGATGCATACATCTCATCTATTCTGGCAGGTGCCTTTCTCTGGACAACTTCAACAACTTAATAAATAGTAAAGCTCCTAACAAGTGACCTTGCAAGAACACTTTAAAGTTGGAAAAGCACTCCACCTGTATTACTTCTCTTGAACCTCTCAATGATCCTGTGAGGTGGGTAGTCCTGTTATTATTATCCCTATGCAGATGAGGCCCAGAGAGGTGAAGTGATGTCATCACCCGGATAGCGGTTATCAGAGAGGGGATTTCATTCTCAGTGGAAGGTGCCTGTGGGATGTGAAGTCACAAATGAAGCAGTCTCTGCCCTCAAAGAGTTTCCATCATCAGTAGGAGTTAGGATTAAACAGTATCTCCTCGGCTTTGGTCCTTGTAAATGTGAGTTTATGGTGCCTAAAAAGGAAAAACAAACTCAACAAAAGATCATCTAGAAAGAAAAGCTTTACAGGAATTACAGGAAGAACAGGGCCCAAAGCTTCTTCTCTCAACTATGGGAACTTGCCCTGTTCGTTCATCTTAATGAAGGGTCTCCTCAGTATTGTTGTGATCTTTCGGGCCTGAATGAGATAGAAGCAGAGAATCCAGAATGCTTTAAAAACATTTGGATAGGTTTAGTGTGGGTAATTTATGGCAGCAAATAAGCATCATACACCATGGTAGGGGGTTGCCCATAGAGAGGGTGTAAAGGGTTCCATTTTGGGGGCAAATGAATTCTTTTGTATCAGTGACTCTTGCTTGTCTAGTAATAGAGCATTGTGCTAACACTGGGGGCTCAAGCCACATGATATGGAGTGCTGACTTCCCAAAAACCATCACAATGAATCTGAGAAAAAGGGGTAGGGGATTTCCAAAGTCTTTGGGGCCCCAGTTACAATTAATATCAGTTACTCAGGTCCTCCTAAGTGAATGGTAACTCCTCTCAGGAAGAAGTTTACCAGCTGCTCCTGAGCATCTAGAACTATTTTCTCCAAGTACAAGGCCAGGGAATACTATTTCCCTGTGTCCTCTATTATTTTTACCTCATCTTCTTGGCCATCTTTTCCTTCTTTCCTTCAGAATGATAGATTCACAGACTGATAGCCAGAAGGGCTAGAGATCACTACTCCAACTCCTGAATTTTACAGATGAAGATATTGAGACTCAAGGACATGAAGGGTCTTATATAAGAGCACAGACTTAAGGAAGTTCATATAATTTTCTAGATCAGTGGAAAAAGCATTGACTCTGGGATCCATTCAAATCTCACCTAGGTCCTACTCCTACCTTGACCCTACTTCTATAGCTTTAAGCAAATCTTCTAAACTCCCTGGGCCTCAGTTTCCTCATAAGTAACATGAGGGGTTGGACTAGATGGTCTTTCTAGATTTATTCAAGATTTTGTGAGCTTGTAAATCTTCCAATTCTTTCAAATCAGAAATTCTGTGATTCTTCCTATTCTACTGACTGCTCATCAGTTTCATCTGATTTGCAATTTTCTGTTTAAGCAATACACATTTTCATCCAGTTTGTTTTTCAGTGTGGATAGCTGAACTGCTTTTTCATTGCTATGGATCACATTGAGGAAATTTTATAGTATTCAGGGCTCAGTATGGTTAACACAATGTCTTCTTGAATAGAAGTATTTGGAGAAATTCATCACTGATGGACTATGTGGAATATATTTTGTGACACTGAAAAACAGGATAAATAAATTTATGTCTAACACCTCATCTAAAAGTCAATATTCTGCAAATTATTGAACTTTGTCTCTATAGTCATGTGTCAGAGTTTTGTTTTGTTTTTTAAGCATAATTTTGTGAAATCATGGCTCTACAGACTTGGAAAAGTCCTTAAAAGTCATCTAATCCAGACCATTCCTGAAGAGGAATCCTTTCTATAACATCAGCAAGTGGTTATCAAACCCACACTTGAAGACTTCCAGTAAAATAGATGCCTTGTCTGAGGAAAAGCATAAAGATTATCTTTCTTTTTTTCCACTATGAGAATTACTCTTTTTCCCCATAAGCAACAAACATAATGGGATCTTCTTTTCTCTTCACCTCTCAGTCAATTGTGTTGACTACAAAGGTGTGGTCTTCTATAAATGATTGCCTGTGACAACTAGAATGTTGTATTGATAATAAAGGAGACACATGAGTTCATAGTTGCTAATGAATTCTTTGTCATATATTTTTTGGTGAAACTTTTTTTTCCATTCTTGGATCTTTTTCATTCTTTTGCAATCTTCCGTTCTTTGAGATATATTGAGAATTGATCAGTGTTTTCTTTAAAGTGTGACTCCATACAAATTTCTTCTCTATATCTATATAATCAGGTACACCTGACTTTATCTTAAATGCTATGGCCATTTTCTCACACGGCATATCGAATTTGAAGGTGGTAAAGTTCAAATGTGGTAGTTCATTTATTGTTATGAATGAACATAAAGCACTACAAGAATGGCAGCAGATCAACTTCAGTTTGTATCTGTTGCCTTCTTTCTCTGAGAATAACAGAGTTAAGCTAGATCTCAGTCCAAGTATCCTATAGATAATATAAGATGATTCTTATTAAACTGCTCTTGCTGCTTTGTGGGACAAAATAAATGAAGAGCATCAATTGCTAACATTTCAACATGAACTTAGATGGACAAGCTATGTCAATAGGAATACCTGGGACAAACAGCTCCAATGGGCAAAGAATTGATCTTAGAGTTAAATAGGAAGAAGAGAAATGGTTGAGTTGCCTTTGATAAATGACAGAGCTCCTTTTCTGACCTGAAGCTTCCAACAAGGGTGAAGGCCCATCTTTCTTCTTTTTTAAATTAAATTTTATGTTTATTTTTAGTTTACATCATTCATTTTCACAAGATTTTGAGCTACAAATTTTCTCTCCTTTTTTCCCCTACCCACCACCCCAAAACAATGATCCCACTGTATACCCCCTCCCCCAATCTGCTCTCTCCTATATCCTCTTCCATACTCCCTCCAAACTTCCAGTAGGGCAAGATGGATATCTATACCCCAATGCCTGTATATCTAATTTCCCAGTTGCGTGTAAAAAAAATAATTATATATATTTTTCAAACATTTGATTTTAAAACTCTGAATTCTAGATTCTTTCCCTTCCTCCCTCATCACCCACCCTTACTGGGAAGATAGGCAATTCAATATAGGTTGTACACATGTAGCTATGCAAAACATTTCCATAGTGGATATATTGTGAAAGACTGACTACATTTCCCTCCATCCTATCCCACCCTCAACTTATTCTGTTCTCTATTTTGACCCTGTCCTTTTTCAAAAATGTGTGCTTTTAACTGCCCTCCCCTCCATCATACCCCCTCTCATCCCTTTCTCCCCTACTCTCTCGTAGGGTGAGATACCCTATTTAGTGTGTATGTCATTCCCTCCCTAAGCCAAATTCAATGAGAGTAAGGTTGACTCATTCCCTTTTGCCTTCCTGTTCTTCCCCTCCATTGTATCAGTTTTCCCTTACCTATTCTATATGAGATAATTTACCTCATTCTGTCTCTCCCCATCTCCTCTCATTATTTTCCTCTCTCACTTCTCAATTTCACCTTTTAAGTAAACTCCCTTCCTATTCAACTGGTCCTGTGCCCTCTGTTTATGTATACCTGTACACATATATACACACACTCACATATGTATTCATATGCCCATATACCCTCCTAGATAGACATACATATGTATGTTGTAGCAGCAAGCACCCCAGCATCCCCAGGGTGGCTGCCAACACAGGTTCTTAGATCTGCTTTTCTAAAGGAAAGCAACTCAAAATGGGTTAACAAGCTTACTTTAATCAATCAAACATTTATCATTTACCTAGTTCAGGGGGAAAAGGTCAGCACCCCAAACTTCAGAGTATGCTGACAGAAGTTACAAGACAGAGAAACAGATCAAGCAGACAGGCTTCCAAACTGTCCAACCATGACATCCATACCAACCAGAGAGGGAAGCTTCAACATCTGGGTTTTCAAAGCCGGGGGGCTCTCAATGGCTGTCCACAGTGTCTCAGCAAATCACACAACACTTCTCAAAGTGAGCCCCAAAGCAAAGCCTCACAGGTTATATATATATGTATGTATATATATATACATATATATATAATCAGGGATTATATAGCCTTCTCCTGGGTCAGAGGATGTAACCACCCTCTTGACCCACTGCCCAATCACAAAGCACTAAGGTGTGGGCATTCCTGAAAACCAAGCCTCCTGCCACAGGTTCCATGTGACCACATTCAGCCTATTAGGGGGCAGAGTATATTTTGAAATCAAGGAAGGTTCAAATAGTCTCTTAAGCCTATCAAAGGGCCTAGGGGCAGGGAAGATCTTTAAATTTGCATTTCCATTACATAGGTATGTGTGTGTGTGTGTGTGTGTGTGTGTATACACACATTTATATTCCCTTCAACTATTCTCATACTGAGAAAAGTTTCATAAGTTACCATTATCGTTTTTTCATGTAGGAATGTAAATAGTTCAACTTTGATTTCTTTTCCCTGTTTACCTTCTCATGCTTCTCTTGATTCTTGTATCTGAATGTCAAATTTTCTATTCAACTCTGGTTTTTTCATCAAGAATGCTTAAAAGTCCTCTATTTCATTGAATAACTATATTTTCCCCTGAAACATGATGCTCAGTTTTGCTGGGTAGGTGATTCTTGGTTTTAATCCCAGCTCCTTTGACCTCCGGAATATCATATACCAAACCCTTCAGTCCTTCAATGTAGAGGCTACCAGGTCCTATGCAATCCTGATTACATTTTCTCAGTGTTCAAATTGTTTCTTCCTGGCTGCTTGTAATTTTCTCTCCTTGATCTGGGAACTCTGGAACCTGGCTATAATATTCCTATGAGTTTTCTTTTTGGGATCTTTTTCAAGAGGTGATGGGTGGATTCTTTCAACTTCTATTTTATACTCTGGTTCTAAAACATCAGGGAAATTTTCCTTGAGAATTTCTTGAAGGATGATTTCTAAGTTCTTTTTTTGATCATGGTTTTCAGGTAGTCCAATAATTTTAAAATTGTCTCTCCTGGATCTATTTTCCAGGTCAGTGGTTTTTCCAATGAGATATTTCACATTGCCTTCTACTTTTTCATTTGTTATTATCTGTTAAATAGTATCGTGATTTCTCATAAAGTCATTAGCTTCCATTTGCTCCAATCTAACTCTGAAGGAATGATTCTCTTCAGTGAGCTTTTGAGATTCTTTTTTCCATCTGGAAAATTTGACTTTTTAAGGCATTCTTCTCCTCATTGGCTTTTTGAGCCTCTTTTGCCATTTGAGTTAGTCTATTTTTTAAGGTGTTATTTTCTTCAGTCAGGTTGTTGACTCTCTTTTCATGATTTTCTTGCATCATTTTCATTTCTCTTGCCAGTTTTTCCTCCATTTCTCTTATTTGGTTTTCAAAAACTTTCTTAAGCTCCTGTATGGCCTGCAACCAATTCATATGTTTCTTGGAAGGTTTTGGTACAGGAGTTCTGACTTCTTTGTCTTCCTGACATTCCATGCTTTGATCCTTTTTGTCCTGAAAAAAAAGGAATCCAACGTTGAGTTGCTGTACTTTTTTGCTACCTTTGCTTCCTCATGTTGCCACTCAATTACTTGACTTTTGAGCTTTTTGCCACAGTAGAACTCTGCTTCCAGAGAGGAGAGCTTTGTCCCAAATTGCTGGAGTTTTCTCAGATGCTGGAGCTATTAGTTGGCTGCCCTCTCTGAAGCCTCCACATGCTCTGGCTAACTGGTCATATATCCCAGGACCTCCACCCTAAACAGCAATCCAGATACAAGCAGATTAAAGAAAGAGCAATTACCCCCTCAGAATGTTTTCTTGATCCGCCTACATTCTGCAGGCCAGGAGCTCTGAAGCAGCCACACAGCTGCAGCCACCGTGCCTCACCTGCTTCTCACTCCAGGGCCAAGTGTGGACCGCACTACAGGACTCCCTGTTCCCAAAGTCTACACTGACGTCTTACTTTGTTTTTGGCATTTATGGGTTGATAATTCTGGAAACCGCCACAGCTGCTGGTGATCCACTCTCCAGATATCCCTCTAGCCACGGCTGGTTGGGCTGCCCTAAAGCTAAAACTTCCCAGGCCCATCTTTCTAATACCAACATATACGGGGATAGCTGAGAGGTAATGAGACATGGAATTCCCCAGTTGCAGAAAAGTTAAAAATGTACATCACACAAAGAGCAATAGAGTGGCACGCATGGTGGGCACAAGTAATCTGCAACATATAACCAATGAGAAACACTAAAGAATAGGAATAAATGATATCAATCAAAGAATTGTATGATGGGAAGAAAAGATTGGCTGGTAATATAGCAAGATTGAGGAATTGCAAATTGACACCCAGAGTGTTCCACTGGTATCCTCAAAATGTCAGGAAAAGGCAAAGAAAGTCTCCAAAACATTGGGTGAATCCCTTGCAGAGAATTTATTCTTATAAAGATATTGATAAAATATTGATAGGATAGGGAGTCGTGGATGGATTGCAAGTCTGCTTCATGGGAGGAAACTATTTAAGGAGATTACATGTTCTTTTGAATATTTAAGTAAAACAACATTGTTTGTAATCTATTTTTGTCATCCTCTGAAATACTTTTTAAATGTTGTTGAACTCAAAACTAGTGTTGCCCATGGTTTCTATGCCTCTCCATAGCACTTCTTCCCAGGGAAGATCCTTTCTGGGCTTTTTCAGGCTTCTCATTGTTGATGACTATTATGCATCAGCTAAATTTCCCTTGGAAATTATTATAGAGGCAATATTTATACTTTTGCTCATTTCCCCATTTTCCAGATTCAACTACTTGGGTAAGTAGGCCAATACGTACTTGTTAAAATGGAACACCATGTTTTTTTTTCAACTTTATCCTTTCTTTTAGTTTGTTTTGTCTCTTGTTTTGTTCTCTGTTCTAACTAGTAAATGATCTAACTACATGTGGATGACTGATTTTGAGATGACCAAAGCATCTGTAACCAGTAATTTCTTGTGTGTTAGGGTAAAGTTTGTTTTATTTATATGTCATTAAGTGCTAGCCGTTTCCAAAATCTTATGACCCTATTTTTGAAGAAAAAGTCTTAAATCTTCTGAATCTACAAGCATTCTTTCATTTCTTAATTACAAACCCTCTTGTTCAATATAGCTTGTGCTTTTCCACTTGCATACCAATATCTCCAGTGATCATCATTTTTTTTTTTGCATGGCTTGAAGGATCTTGGCAAATCTTTATAGAATGCATGTATTTCTTCATCCTCTTCAAGAAATAGATTCATTAGTTGCAATTAGCTTTACAGTGGTCTGTTTGCTTAGGTTTATTGTGAGCATTAGAAGGTAAAGTGACAGTATCCTACAAAATGCTGTTTCTTGTTGTTTTGGGCCATACATTGAAACTGTCTCCACTAACTTGTTGACTATGGAACCATAGGCAAGTTGGTTGATCTGTGTAAGAATTATTTTCTTTATCTAAAGTATAAGAATAGTAGTGGTGTTTATTTTAAAAGGGTTATGAACATCAGATGGGGCATATTGTGGGACATTTTACAAACTTCAAAAGGACATATTTGACAACTATTATTATTACAAAGAGACAGCATGGGTTTGTCTATCAAAAAATAGTAAATAGGGTGGCTAGGGTGGCACAGTGAATAGAGCACAGGCCCAGGAGTCAGAAGGACCTGAGTTCAAATGTGGCCTCAGACACTTGACACAATTATTAGCCATGTGACTTTGGGAAAGTTGCTTAACTCCAATTGCCTTCCAAAAAAAAAAAACCTAACTAAATAAATAAATAGCAAATAAATATGTGTTAAGGACTTAATATATAAACCTCATTTCTTTTGGAGTTAGGATTTCTGGACTAGTAGATGAGGGGAAGGTCTCAAAATATTTGACAAAGTTTCTCATGCTATCCATTTGGGGAAAATGGAGAGGTGTATAGTATGAGACAAAGTAAGACAATTAAATATATTGATATACAATAAACTTAAATTTTCATATTAAAAAAACTGTTCATTTGTAATATAACTTTACAATATGACATTGAATTCACCAGATTTTTTACATATTCATTAATTCTTCAACATGAAATCACATATCCTATTGGATATTAGGCTTACTTTTGATAAAAGAATCCATTTTTTTCCCAAATCTTGACTTGATTATGTAATCTACAGGTTTTTGATAAATCAGATTGGTTCCCAAGCCATGTACGCATGTTTATCTCCATCTCTTGGATAAATTTGTTCACCTCTTGTGATATTTGGCATGTTACAAAAGTGTGATGTTTTATTTATCTCCCTTTGGAATTTATCTACCTTTGGAAAATGATATAATTCTATAATAATTCTGCTTCTCAATATGAAAATATATTTATCAGACTTTTTTATTTCCTTAATAGCCTAGGAGAAATGAAAATTCCTCAAAACTTTACTGTCTGATGAAGGAGCCCAGAAGGTATTCATCTATAAGGTGCTCCTCTACATGTCTTCTCTAATAATTTTCATACAGCTTTTAT
Organism: Petaurus breviceps papuanus; assembly: GCF_028583685.1. NCBI lineage: Eukaryota > Metazoa > Chordata > Mammalia > Diprotodontia > Petauridae > Petaurus > Petaurus breviceps. The sequence continues at coordinate 6,815,488 of NW_027185665.1, forward strand.
TCTAAAAGTGAAATCCGTCAGTAAGAATTGCTTTTTCCCAATCTTCTGTGCTCCAGTCTTTATATTGTCTTTCTATGACGGAGCATTCTTTTCATCAGAGCAATATTTATTTTTTTTTAACTGCCTTCACTATTCTTTTGATTTCAAGAAGCCTATGCTACATTGTAGAAAAGTCATTAATGAGTTCTCTAACTTCTAGGGACTCTGAAGTTCCATGTTTTCTGAGGATTAATCAAGCTGTTTTGAAGTAAGAATTGGACAATTCCTGGTGGAGTTTTGTTTTGTTTTGTTTTTATTGTCGACTGCAGTTTCCTTTGTACTTCAATTCAGTTAACTGTTTCATTGTAAACTTTAATGATCTTTAATATTTTTAACATTGTAGGCTTGACTTCTCCACACCAACAGCTGCTACAATATCTCTAAAAGTAATTGAAGTGTGTTTTTTCAGAACTGCAATTTTTGTATGTTTCTTTGGAGTAATATATATTCTCAGGAACCATAGAATTAAGAACACAAATAAAGAGAACAGTGAAACACATGTGGGTGGCATAAAATGTAGCCCTCAACTGATAAAGAACTAGATAATGGTAGTGAAACTTCAATCTGATTTCATCATGTCACAGATTAACATTAGTAGAAAAACGTGTTCATGATCATGTTCACCAAATGAAAAAATATCAAAATTATTTGTTTAACCAAGTAATTCCCATACCAATGTAAACTGGGTCATAGTGGAGACAAATGGATTTGGACCTCATTGAATGGCCCAACACCAAATATACTCATTAATGGTTTGATGTCCACATGGAAGAACACTTCTAGACCTGTCCTTAGTGCTTTACTTAACATTATTCTTATTTGGATAAAAGTACAGGGGGCATTCTGATCAAATTTGCAGATTACACAAAGCTGGTAGGGATAGATCCTTGCTTTTTTGCCCTAATATTATGAGAATACCATTGGAGTACTCTAGCTGTCCACCTGTCATCCATCACTCTTGCCACATGACCAATTCATTTTCTCTTCACACTATATATTTCTCTGATGACATCTTTTTACTCCTATTCTTTGAAGTTCCTCACTGATTCTGTCATACCCTGCCCTTACCCTTTGTCTATTGCTTTCTATGAAATATTTATTTTCAATTCTTTGCAGACCATGGTGTACTTGAAATAAAAATATTGGTATTACAAAGATGGCCCCTTGTTTCTGGGGTCTTTGAAAGAATTGTACAATTTCCCAAAGGCAGTCCAGCTCACTCTCTTCTATTTAATCCTGGGCCCAACTCATTGTCCATTTGTTACCTTTGTTCTGGATAAATCTACTGATCAATAAATGTTTGTTCATGCAAATGCATATCACAATCTAGGCAATAGACATTCTTCATCCACTTAGGTTTTACTGTATAGATGATACAGCCGAACCTTTTTTAGATATTTAGATTCTTCCAGGAGGTTCTGGAAAGTTCTGTGACTTGATGAAACCAAAGCAATACTATCTGCAAAGGGAAGTCATCTAGACAACCTCACCATCCATAGGGAATTCTTCTTCAATTTCATCCTACCTCAGAGTTGTGAATGGCTTTGGTGAACATATCTCTTTCTGTTTGCTACCTCATCAGATATCCATGATCAGAGGATCTTTGAACAAAATTAGTTCTATTACTGTATTTCAAAGAATCTTAAATGATTTTGATGTATGAATGTGCACAACTTGCTGAAAGAGAAACTTTAATACTACTGAATCTTTTTGTTTGCTTGTTTGTTTTCATAACCAACAAGCAGTAAAGAGAGTTGAATTTGTATTCTTGAAATCTCTCATTTTTGTAATGGCAAAATGTGGTCCATGGTAAAAAAAAATAGCTTGTTTTAATTTTTTTTTTTTTTTTTTTTCCTATTTGTTGTTCTTCCATTTTCAACCTTAATTGTCCTTAGGATAATTTCGTTTCATTCCTCACCAAAATTTTTTGAAGAAAGCGTTACTTTCCATTGCTTCTCTCTGACTTGTGATATTGTTCTTTGTAAGATTTTATAAATGAATTTATATTCTAAGCCAATGTTATCTTTGGCTGCCATTTCCTTTCTATTGGCATCAAATATATGTTGAGTAAAATATTTTTTAAGCTCTTTTGGTCTCCTTGCTATTGCAATTGATTTACATTGGTTAAATTTCTCTATAAAATTACTATAATTCACACTCATAGTATTTTGCTATATGTTACACATTTTCATTATCAGTTACTTCTTTGAATAATTCGGTATTGAGTCATTTCAATTGCAATGCCACATCTCTCTCATTATTGTTCTTTGTTCTACCTTTTTAAAAGTTCTAATCTTTGCTCTGTCAAGTTAGCTGAATACAGACAATTGATTCAGAGATGACTCCCATGTCAGTAACAAATCCTTTTCTGTCCATTAAAATATAATCAATTTCATTTTCATCATGTCATTTGGTGCTTGCCACATCCAGTGATTATTATTCTTTTTTGGAAGAAAATGGTAATGATGTAAAGAAATGAGGCTTCTGTGTAGCCTATAAGTCTCTGGCCTCTCGTTCTTTCTTCCTGATCCATCATCTCTATAAATACTGGGGTCATTAAGGATGTGTGCAAACAGTTTCCCCATTCTTTTAAAAGCTCTCCTGTACATTTGAACACTTGCCACAACTTCAGGTCATTCCCAGAATTATGTGTTTTAGGATTGGGGAAGGGGTTTCACAGACAGCCTACAAATGTAGAACAGTACCAATGAACAAAATATTCCTTCATTCTAGTTATAGATCAAGAGCTAGAAAGGATCTCAATGGTTATTTATTATCCATGACCCTCATTTTATTGATGAGGATTCTGAGTTTCAGGAAGGTCATGAGATTTACACAAGGTCACACAGGTAGGAAGTGTCAAGGCAGGATTTGAACTCCAGTCCTCTGAATTCAGTGCCACTATCCTTTCCAGTGGACCCAGTTGGCTCTGGAGAAGAAAGTGAGGCTGGTGACCTTGCACAGACCTCCCTCACTTAAATCAAAGTCAGCTGCAAATCATGTCATCATTTCCCTGACGCCATGGTCCTCTTCAAGAATGAAAGACAAACATAACGTGTGAGTAGTCCAAGCTACCTGAATGAGAACTCAACCAGTTGGGTAACTCAGCTCATCTTTTCCCTCTGCCTCTCCATCTCCTCTCCAAAGGAAGGTAAGTTTTGTTTTGTTTTGTTTTGTTTTTGGAGGGGGGAAAGCCGGGCAATCGGGGTTAAATAGCTAACCCAAGGTCACACAGCTAGTAAGTGTTAAGTATCTGAGGCTGGATTTGAACTCAGGGCCTCCTGACTCCAGGGCCAGTGCTCTATTCACTATGCCACCTGGCCACCCTGGAAGGTAAGTTTTGATGGCTAAAAGCTGCCTAGTTCACGTGGGGTTTACTGGCTAGATTTCTTCCTCAAAGACCAAACCTTATATCTAGTTCACCCTGGATTTCAGGGAATGGACAACAATGGGTCCCTGCCCAAGCACCACTGCTATATGGCTAATTTTGGGGCCCTCCTGGCTCAGAGTGAATGTAAATAGTAACTGTTTCTCTTTTGGCCAGAAACCCTGAGGGTCTTCCCCTTCCAGCTTGATTTTTTTTTTAATTAAAAGGTCATCCCTTGACTCATTTCTTAAAGAGGCCTATTCACTTAATGGGTGTTACTTCACTCAAAGTGAAAATCTGAAAAGCCCTTAGCTTAGGGCCTCCCATGGCATCCTGGGTCATCTCCAGTTGTCCTGAACAATATCTGGCCATTGAACCCAGATGGCCCTGCAGGAGAAAGTGACGCTGGTGATTTTGTACAGCCTCCCTCACTCAAATCAAAGTCAACAGCAAGTCATGTCATCATCTCCCTGATGCCACGGTCCTCCTCAAGTATAAAGGACAAACTCAACCCATGATGTAGCAAGTTGAATTGAGCAAAAAAGAGTGATGAACAGTCAAATAGGGAGGAAGAGAACCAGAAGAGAATTTTATTATAGAAACCAAGGAAGAACATACTCTGTACCTAGTATGGTGTTTTGTATACTTAATAAATGCATGTTGACTTGAATTACTTATACCAGCATATATTGCATTACATATTAAATATATTACCAAAAATATAATATATAGTAGCTACCATGTATATAGTGTTTCCTATCTACCAGACACTGTGCTGATCATTTTACAATTACAACCATAGCAGGTAAGTACTTTTATTATCCCCACTTTGCAGTTTAGGGAACTGAGGTTATATGACTTTCCTAAGATCACACATTTAGTAAATGTCTGAGGACAGATTTGAACTCAGGTCTACCTTACTTGGAGTCCAACACTCTATCCACTGAACCACCTGGCTGGCCAGTCATGATACACACACACACATGCACACACACACACACACACACACACACACACACACACACACACACACCACATCCCTTACATTATGTTCTTGCTAGTTTCTAGCCCCTACAGTAAAATTTTAATACTTTTCTGTTTAGTGATTGTATTCAGTTGAGGCTGCCATATTTCTGACTCCTGAATGAAGAGGTCATTACCATATTACTGCTGGTGGGGAGTCTAAAAAATAACATTTATTGCACCTGGCACTAGAAACTACGAGTGTGCTTTTAAAAAGATTCTGAATAAATGGGAACAAAGACCAGAATTAAAACATTCCTAGTCCCTCTGGCACATATTATTCTGCTCCGGGCCTAGGATAGCAAAGAAGCTACCAGCTCAGGGGTCCTCGAGGAGAGGTATTTAGCTAAGGAACGAGGGTTCATAGAGATCATGATTCCCTGTCCTAATGATCTGAGCTAAGTGTTCTTGTGCTATAAGAGAACTAAGTCCTTTGACTCCCCTCTCCCTCTTTTTGATCCCCTTCCCTCACAGATATCATTAGACACCAGGAGAGTAAATAATTCTATGCTTTCCAGATGGTGTCTGCTCACTATGTTAACTTAGAATCATAGACTTAGATGATCTGGAGAGATCACTTCATTTTACAAATGAGGAAACTGAGTTCCAAAGAAATGAGACACTTAAGTTTACATAGTAAGTTTACATAGTAAAATATATGTTTACATAATATGTTTATATAATAATATAATACATAATATGTTTACATAATAATATAATACATAATATGTTTACATAATAATATGTAAACATAAGTTTACATAGTAAGTGTTAGAGCCAAGACTGGGACCCTGGATGCCTAATCCAATGCTTTTTCCACTAAATTAGAATGATAATAGTAATGGGCAGCATGATGTATGACCTGGTTTTGAAGTCAGGAAGATCAGAGTTAAAGTCCCTTCTCTTATACAGACTGACTGTGTGACCTTGGGCAAGTCACCTAACCTCACAATTCCTCAGACAACTCTCTAAAATTGTGTTTCAGAGAAGATACCTATTTCATTGATAGAAGAAGTTCCTCAATGGCAGCTACCTACACAGGTGAAACCACAGGTCCATTCAAATGAACAAAAATAACATTTTAAAAATGTTGCCATCCTGAATATTCATAATTCCCAAACTCCCACTAGCTGCACTCTCTTGGACTGGATTCCATTATGATAATACCCCCAGGAAAACACATCACCAGGAAATTCATCATTCTCTCAGATTGCATCAGCTTTGGTACTTACATCTGATTGGTACCCTCAGTACCCTCTCTACCCATCTCTCATTGGAAGAATAGAGGTCAGAGCAAGAATTCCTCCCAATGCTTGCATTAAAGAAGGCTTCCAGGCCAGGCAAATATTCATTTCATTCATTAACGCCTTGGTCTGGTCTCCACCATGCCCCCTGCACCGAGTACCTTCTTGTTCATGCCCAGTCCCCCACTTCACCAACCCCTGCTTTTTAAAATTCTTTTTGTGTGTTATCTTTCTCCATTTGACTGTAAGCTCCTTGAGGACAGGGACAGTCTTTCTTTTTTGTATTTGTATCCCCACACTTAGCACAATGCCTTAGAACATAGTAGGCACCTAATAAATGTTTATTGATTGACTGAAATCATTTCAGAAGGAATTCAACTAAATGGGAACAGGATGAGGTAAATATTCTCCTATTTGCTACAAATGTCATCCTAAAGATGCTTTCAGAGACTCTACAATGTGCTCACATCCTGAAACTTATTCAATTACAAAAAGCAGTCATTTTAATCATCTACACAATCACTGATAGAACATTAAATATAAAAGAATAATAGTAGAATAGTGGCTTTCCTTGACCATTTCTATCTGAACTCCATTAAAAAAGAAGGCTGAGATACTAATCAGGGAAGGAAAAGGACATATTCATTTATTAATTGCTTACCATGTGCCAGGTACTGTGCTACTATTATCTCATTTGATCTTCACAGCAATCCTGGGAGTTATTATGATCCCAATTTACAGTTGAGGAAACTGAAGCAGAGACCCTTGTCCAGGGTCATATAGCTGGTAAGTGTCTAAGGCTGGATTAGGACTCAGGTCTTCCTGACTTCAGTGTCAGCACTCTCTCCATGATGCTTCTTCTGGTTCCCTTTTTATCTGGTGGCTCCTTTTCAGACTCTTTTGTTGGATATTTTTTAAGGTCGTGCCCTCCAACTGTGGGTGTCCCATAGAGCTCTATCCTGGGCCTTCTTCTCTTTTTTCTCTGTATTATTTCATTTCATTATTTTATCAGCTCCAATGGATTCAATTGTTACCTGTATCCTGAAGATTTTCTATTGCACTTACACAGCCTTAACATCTTTGCTGCCTTCAAGTTTCACATTATGAACGACTTCTTGGACATCTCAAACTAGATGTCCTGTAGACATCCTAGATTCAATGTATCCAAAACTGAACCTATTATCTTTCCTCCAAAACCCTTCCCTTTTCCTAACTTTCCTCTGGATATGTAGGGTAATTCCCATCCTCTCACGCATCCAGGTTCACAATAAAATATTTCTCAACTCCCCATTCTCTCCCAAACCTCATATCCAATCTATTGCCAAAACTGTGGACCTTATCTTTGTAACATCTCTAGTGTGCACCCCTTTCTTTTCTCTGACACGTCTACCACCTCATTCCTGAGCTATGGCAGTATTTTGCTGGTTGGTCTCCTCAGTCGAATTTATTGCCCAATCTGCTGTCAAAGTGATCTTCCCAGAGCGAGTTCTGACCATGCTACTCCCCTAGTCACTAAATTCCAGTGGTTCCCTATCACCTCTAGGATCAAATATAAAATCCTTTGGTGTTCAAATCCCTTCATAACTTGTCGCCCAAACATGTGCTGCTTCAGTCTTCTCACACCTTGCTCCCCCCAGCACACTCTGCATTCCAGTGATACCGGCCTCATACAAGGCATTCAATCTCCCAACTCTAAGCACTCTCTTGAGCTGTTTCCCATGCCAGGAATTCTCTCCCTCCTGATCCTTATCTCCTGTCTTCCCTGGCATCCTTCAAGTGCCAGCTAAAACCTCACCTTCTTCACGAAGGCTTTTCTGATTCCCTTTAACTCTAATGCTCTTCCTCTGTTAATAATCTCTAAAGCATCTTCTCCATAACTTGTTTGCCCATGGTTGTTTGCATGTTGCTTTACCCATTAGACTGGGAGCTCTTTGAGGATAGGGGCTTTCTTTTCCTTCCTTTGTACCCCCCAGCATTTAGCACACTGTAGGTATTTAATAAACATTTATTGACTGACTTACATTTTACAAGATATGAAATGAGCATCTTGTGGCCCAAAGTGAATTCAAGAGGAAAAAAAATATGTTTACTCCCTAATGTTCACATAAAGGATGTTCTTATGACTCATTGGCAGAAAGTTTATGTGTTTCAGTAGCAAATATCTTTGCAGCCTGTTGTCTCTGGCTATGTTACTGTAAAGCAAATGAAGACCATGCTGTGATGCCCAGAGCACTTATTTCATAATGTCAAGGGTAGAAATTCACCATCCAAATTATTTCCCCACAGGAATACTTAAAAATGTTTCCTAGACACAGCATAACGGGAAGTAATATTCATCTGCATGAGAAAATAAAATGCAAACATGCCCCTGACTAAGGCTCCAGTTAACAGTCAGGATCCTCTTCTTTCAGGCACCCAGGAGAGAGACAGGGAAAGGGAGGACAAACTTGTCCTCTTTCCCTTCCATCTGAAATTCCCAGCATCCCCTACTACATGTGCAGACAAAGATAGAGGATAGATAGATAAAGATGATAGCCATAGATAGATAATAGATTGGTAGATATGGATGGTGGGTATAGATAGGCTGATGTTGATGATAGATATGTAGCTTGACATAGATCATAGAAATAGATAGATGATAGCTAGACAGAGATAGATAGATATAGATAATAGATTTCGGTAGATAGGTACAGATGATAGTTAGATGGGTAGATGAGGGATAAATAGATGATAGAAAATGAATGATAGATAAGTAGATAATAGATAACTTCTATATCCAGTGAATTCTCTGTTACTCGATACAATCTAAGAATGGGATTTTAGGATTACCTAAGATTCTGGATGCTAGGAAATGATCATATATGTCAAACATGGAAGACCAATTTGTATTCAAGAAAATATATTTGGTTCTACTAATAATATAACTTCATTTTCTTTGATAATTCTGTCACAATTCATTAATCCTTTTTATATTTCTGATATCTAGAATAACAGGTAGACTGACCTTCAAATGCCAAAAAATTATCAGAAATCGAAAAAGACGTGTTCAAAGCAGAATGAAATAAATAATAATCACTCATTTACAGAATGTTTTAAGGATTATAAAGTACTTTATATGCATTATCTTGTGTGATTCTTACACTTACTTACTGTGATAACTAGATAGAGCACTGGTCTGGAAGTCAGGAAGACCTGAGTTCGAATCCAACCTCAGACACTTATTATTTGTGTGACTCTGAGCAAGTCACTTAACCTCTGTTTGTTTCAGTTTCCTCAAATGTAAAATGGGGATCATAACAGCACCTACCTCCCAGGGTTGTTGTGAGAATCAAATGAGGTAGTATTTATAAAGCACTTGGCACAATGTATTAAGTACACTAGCACATGTATTAAATGTCATGTAAATGCTAGTTATCATTATTAATATGTGCAATTACTATTCTCACTTTACATATGAAGATGTAAGCAAAGAGAGGTTAAGTGATTTGCCCATGTCACATGGCTAACCAGAGTCTGAGACAGGATTGAGTCTCAGGGCTTCCTGACTCCAAATCTAGCATTATCCACTATGCCACACTGAATCATCTGCAAAAAGGTGATAATTCCAGTCATGGGAGTGAATGAGATAGTGAAAAGAGAGGGAGAGAGTAGACAGAAAAGATGACCAAGGAGAGAACTCTGGGCAACACCCAGGCTTAAGAGGCAGGAAGAAGATGATAGGAATCCAGCAAAGGAAACAGAGAAGATGGGTGTGAGATAGAAGATGATTGAAGGAACACAGTCAGAGATGAAATAAGAGGGATTGGATTCAAGGATATTGGTGGAAGGGACTGCTTTGTTAAGAAAGAGGATCGTGACCTTCTTATAAGACTAGAGGGAAAGAGGAGAAGCTGGGTAAGGACACCAACAGTCTCTAAGGACTAGAGGAAGGATGTGGAAGAGGGGAACTAAATATGCTCATGGCCTCATTCTGCTTTTGCAAACATTTAGGGAATGGCTGTTGATTTCATTTATCCACCTGGGTCTTATATCTATAGGTCCCATAGGGTCATGTTTATGGGCAAAGATAGTATTTATTTAGAGAATAAAGGATTATATGCCTTTATTGAAGGCCATGCAAACATTAAAACTTCTCCTTCCAAAGGAACCATTCATTTATACCCCGTGGGATCCATGCTTCTATTTCAAGGATAAGTCTCCAAGCAGACTCAATCAAGTCCAAGTGAATTCCCGTGAGTGCTTACATTGACTGGGAAAATCCATTCACCTTGGCCTTTTTTGCTTTTTCAGGTTGTAGGAAATGATGTTGCTTTTTTGGTCAAAAGGATTACAAATGTGCTCTTCCCATGTATTTTTCCATTGGAACAAAGACCTTGTTTATTCCTGCTTTGGATAGTTACAGCTGTTAATGTTTTCAGTTGTGGCTTTCAGCTCCACCCACTGACTTGTTAAAAATACATACTGATCTATGTCTGATTCTCTCTTAGCCCCAATCTGATAGCACTATGCCAACAGTATCTTATGAAAAGAAAAAGTAGTAACAGCAGAACAAATCACAGATAGCAAGCTGGCCTTAGAGTCATGCCAACCTGGATTCAGGTTCTGACTTTCGCACATACTAGATGTGCAGCAAAGGGCCCTACCTTCTCATCATCCCAGGCAACTCTCTGACTGTAAGCTATGGATTAGTTGCTAGTCTGTATCAGTACATGGATTTGTCACACCACTAATTCCCCAGATCAGCAAAATTACAGATCTAACCTGAGATAGGTAAATAGATACACACACACGCATGCACGCACACACACACACATTTATGGGCTCACAGTTAAAACAAGTAACATGGCAACCAACATGGCATTGAGAAATCATTGCTGCTGCTAAGATGGATTCATAGTAGAACAACAAGCTACACTGCTATGCAGCAAGCATTCTAAGATGGAGGCAAGTCTGGGATATTGAAAAGCTCTGGACTTGGAGGACAGATCCTACGTTTGAATCCCGGCTCTGTTACCTAGGCAACTTTGGTCTCTGGACCGACCATCTCTAAAATGGGTGCAAGAGGGATGGCTAGGTGGCACAGTGAATAAAGCACTGGCCCTGGAGTCAGAAGGACCTGAGTTCAAATCCAGCCTCAGACACTTGACACACTTACTAGCCATGTGACTTTGGGCAAGTCACAACCCCAATTGTCTTCCAAAAAATATAAAAAAATTAATATGAGTGCAAGACTAGACAATCTCTAAGGTGCCTTTCCACTCTAAATCTATAATCCTTTATAGTTGTAGTTGATGCCTCTCTTAGGTAGACCTTAATTTAAAATTTTCTGCATAGACACCCCAGATTCCAGGTTAGCTCTGCTTGAAGGGACAGAAAATTTCAAATCAGTTGAGTTTCCTAAGTGGGCATCCTACAGGCCAGGGAGACTGACTGAATGATTTTCATAGGCTACTGGGCAGCTGAGTATAGTTATCCCAGAGGCCATGGTGAAACTAATTTTTTTTCAAACATTATATTTGAACCCATAGTTCATCCTGCCTTTGTAGATAGTCTTATTGAGACATCTTTGGTCAATGAATAAGTTAAATGTACTCTTCCAATGAGGTAGGAGCTGGAATGCCCACATGGCATTTCCCCATTTATCAAATTGAATACTATCCTACCTGAGTACCATAACGTGACCCCCTATTAACTATTCCTTGGACCATGATACTCAAAGGGCCACTGTCTCTTTCAGTCCACAGCTAATAAGTCCTCATTAAATCACCCTGGCTAAACCAAAATAAACCATGAAACGGAAAGAAAGTAAAACAAACAAATAGAAACTAAGGAGTGCTCTCATGCTTTTCCCCAAACTACTTCTGCCAAAGGCTCCAGGAACTAGAGGCTGCCGCGTCACTTGTCTGCGCTGCCAATGCTGCCCTTAAGCATGATGCTGAAAGTCAGTGGGTGGGAAAGGGGTAACAACTTGTGTAAAGGACACTCGAACCTCAGTTTCCAGAAACCTCTTCTATTCGTCCCAGGAGGGCTGAAGCATTGCAGAGACCTTTTGATCACTCTTAGGTCAAGAGGGGAAAATACTTCACATTACCACTTTTACTAGGAAGCTGGAGTGCCAGCCTGAGCTATATGCATTGGAAGGGAAAGCTTCCTGATGCCATTTCTACTGAGATGACAGCACTGTCACATGCCAGTCAGTCCCTAGCTACTTCTCTCCTCCCCTCTCTTCTCTTCTCTTCTCTTCTCTTCTCTCTCTTCTCTCTTCTCTTCTCTTCTCTTCTCTCCTCTCCTCTCCTCTCCTCTCCTCTCCTCTTCTCTTCTCTTCTCTTCTCTTTTCTCTTCTCCTCCTTTCTCCCTCACCTTATCTACAAGACTTAAACCCACATGCATCTTGTCTCCACCATGAGATTCCAGTTATATCTTATATGGGAACACTGAAAGCATCTGAGCTTCACCGCTCAGATGGGAGGTGGGAGGGGGTGGGGAGAATTCCCAAAGAGAACATGAGGCAGACATGCACCATCTTCACCTTTCCAAAACCCTCAGTTAAAAGCATAACAACCCTGCAGTACTTATAAATCATACTTGGTACACATTATCTATGACCATATTTATTTTTACCATGAGTCCATAAATCTCTGTCTTCTCCATAATGCCCCAGAAAGCTTATTATTGGGGAAGTCTCATCATCCTGCAAGATCCCATCAGCCTTGATGGAATCCTTTTAATTTACCTCTTCACCACCCTCCATATCTCTGGTTGGAAGGTGGAGCCATTGACTCTCAAATCTTCATCTAAGGGGGGAGCTCAGCGAAGACATCTTCTAATCTGTCCTCTGGTTGCACTAGTCTGGGACTTCTCTGACTTCTATCATGCCCCGGCCCCAAGGACCTCCTTCCTCTCTCTTTTTACTCTTTGATGTGTTGTCTTCCCCCATTAGATTGTAAACTCCTTGAGGTGAGAGAGTCTGTCCTTTTTTTCTTTTGTATTTGAATCCCCAATGCTTGACATGTAGAAGTCTTTTAATAAATGTTTATTGACTGACTACACATGTATGTGTGTATATGCATATATACATGTACATATATACATATACACAGGCATATGTGGGTATATGTGTATATATACACATACATACATACATGTCATGTAGAATATATATATATATATATAATTTCCATCAATGGGGGCATCTGGCTGCAAAAATAACCTCCCCTATTTCTCCTGAAGCATTACATTATCCCAATCACTATTAGGGTAACAATGGACCTAAATAGGATCACAGGGCAATAGATTTGAAACTGGAAAGGACCTTAGAGGTCACCTAAATTTTACAGATGAGGAAACTGAGGCCCAAAGGGTGACATGACTTGTCTGTGGTCACACAGATATTAAGTGAGAGAGCCAGAATTTGGACCTAAATTCTCTAACTCCAAGTATAATAACACCTGTACCACACAGCCATATAGATTAAAGATTCATTAAGAATGGGGCTATCTCCCTGGCACCCTAAAGATTTTTTTCTTTTCTGGGTTCACGTTAAGTAGCAAATGGTTAGGGTTAGGATTATGGTCAGGTTAATCCCAAGCTAATAAATAATTTAGACTGACCCAGTATCACCAGACCCACTGGCTTGCAGTCCTAATCCTGACTTCATGACAGACCAAGGTTGTCTATCACCCTCTCCAACCTCCAATCAGCTAAGCTCTAAAGTGGGCTCTCGTCCCTTGGGACCCTCAATTCTGAAGTATTAAGAGTCAAGGAACATTGTCTTAGTCTCAGGGGGCAGGACCTTTGGATTCAGTCCTGCCCCCTGAGACTAAGACAATGTTCCTTGACTTATTTGATACCCAGGAAAAGTAATTTCCTCTTTTAGGAATCATCCTCAAGCCCTTCTCTCCGAGTCATTGTCTAGCTACCTCTATTGGTGCACATGCAGTTGGTATATGAGCCCTGGTTCATCAATATCTCACCTTTCTGATGACCAGAGCATCTGACCAACTGCTCTAAGGCCCACAAGGGATTACAATATACTGTCTTGCCATGGTCCAAACCATTCTCGTGGGACCTTTTGCAATTTAGTAGATGACCCAGTCTTTCAATTACTTAGCATATGGTGGCTTTTCACCAGTGTGTTACCTTTTGTCTTCCAAGATTTCTTAGTAGGACTAGATCCTTTGGCAGGAGTTCTGAGCACAGAAATTGAGCATTATGTTGTCACATATTATTCTCTGATCTTTTCTGATTCTTGGCCAAAGCTAGACAGTGGACTTCTTTCCACCAGTCTGTGAGCCCAGAGGTGTACTATTGTGAATCTCAAATTGAAGTTCACTATATGCTTTTTTATATACCTTATTATTGTTTGTCTTTTATTCTCAAAGGAGACCATGCTATGGGGAAGGTGATGTCATGACTTACAAGTGAAATGGATTTAAGTGAGGTCTATGCAGTTACCAGTCTCTCTTTCTCCTCTGGACCACCTGGGTCTAGTGGCAAGATATACAAGGATGAATGGAGATAGCCCCAGTTTTGTTTACTATACGTTTCCTCTAAGCCCTAGGAGAGACCTAGGCCCACAACGTAGCATCAAGGGCTCCATGAAAAGAAGGGAAACAGCACTATCCCAGGACTGGCTACATCAGGGTCTCCAGGGTCCAGTCTTCCATTGTCTAGGAAAATAATACAGTCTAATCATCGGGGTGTTGCTTGTGAAGAATTTTTGTGGTTGAGTTGTTTCAGTCATGTCTGACTTTTTGTGGCCCCATTTGGGCTTTTCTTGGCAAAGATACTGAAGTGATTTGCCATTTCCTTCTCCAGCTCATTTTACATATGAGAAAACTGAGGCAAACAGGGTTAAATGACTTACCCAGGGTCACACAACTTGTAAATTTCTGACTCCAGATTTAAACTCAAGTTTAAAGTCCTCCTGACTCCAGGACTGGTGCTCTCTCCACTGTGCCACGTAGTTGCCTTCATGAAGAATAAGAAGATCCAAATATATCAATAAATACAAGTGTTAGCTACTGGGACTGAAAAATATTCAGAGGTTCACTTCTCTTTTAGGAAGAGTTTGAAGATAAAACTCAGGGGGGAAACTGTTGCAAAGCATAACAACTTCAGAATGAGATCATGTTCCAACAGCTTCTGAAAAACGTGATTTGGTATGATGATGGTGATTCCATTTAGTCACTCAGAAGATCATAGAAGGCTGGAGCTGGAAGAAATGTTGGCCATCAACAGTCTTCTTTCTCTCATACATATCATTTCACATATCAGGAAGCTGAGTACCAGAGAAGGAGAGAAACCTGTTCCACCTAACTGAGCTAACTGATGACAATAAGAATCCAAACCAAATTCTCCTGCTTCCCAGGTCTTTTTCCTGCATCACAAACTGTAGCAAAGTGCTCAAGACAAAAATGGAAATTCATCCACAATTAACAACCCAAATCATTTGCTAAAACTTTTGAAGTGTAGTTCACATCAAATATTCATAAACCCCATAGTAGAAGTTTTAGGTAAACAAAGGAAATAATAGAAGCCAATAATAAATAATACAATCTCACTCTTCAGTGAGGGTGGAGGTCAGGGGTTTGGAAACCCTCAGAGAGGCAGCATTAGCATCTCTGCTTAGATCACTAGGTATTCACATTTCTTTTTTAAAGCAATCGGGGTTAAGTAACTTGCTCAAGGTTACATGGCCAGTTATTATTATTTCTGGGTGTGGTGCTGAGTATCTGAGCCCGGATTTGATCTAGGTCATCCCGACACTGGAGCTGGTGCTCTTACTCACTGAGCCACCTGGCCGCCCCTAAGTATTCACATTTGATAGGGACTTTGGCCAATGGTAATGTTCCCTCACAGTCCTACTCACCTTCATGGCTCTAGACCAGTTCCTGACTCAGTGGCTTATGACGTCATTCCTGCTTCCCCATCTCAGAGGCTCCACTTGGTACCTATCTACTACTTGCCTTCAGGTCACGTTGTTTCAGGAAATGTCATCTCCTGCTGTTGCCATGCTTTGTAGATGTACATTCTCTTGCTCCCTTCCTCACTGCTCCTGCACTTTGCCTCTTGCAAAGGTATGGGAGGGGTCAAACAAGCAGTTAGGAAAGGATTCTAGGCCTTGCTACTGCCCAGAAATTCAAAATTTTCATTCTAGTCAATGGTTTTCATTTTTCCCAATGCAAGCCTGAGTTGAAAGGAATCTGGATAAATCTGGAATTTCTCCTTTTATAATTTCCCTCCCTATCTAGTGATGGATGAATAGAATGTTAGGGCTAGAAACTACCATTGAGATCATCTAAACCAGTCTCATTTTACAGATGAGGGAACTGAGTCCCTGAGCGGTTACTTGTTCAAGGTCACCTAGCTAGTATGAATCAGGGCCAAAGCTAGAACTCACATCTTTTCATTCTGGGTCCAGCTCTCCATAGTCTCATATCATGAACTTAGGAATAGTAAAACCACTATAGGGAAAGGAATAAGAGGGCTTTGTAGGAAAAACAAGAAACCTAATGATTTCCAAATTGTGTGATACCCTCAACCTCTAATAAGTGAGAGAAGACAATACTACTCTACCCAGTTTATAAAGTACACAGAGGCGGAACTTAGCCTCGCCTAGTGCAGGAACGGCCCATGAAATAGAGCTCTCTCTTGTTACAAGTACCACCATGGCTATCCTCCTGGAATTTGAGCTCTGGATTCTTAGGACAAACAGAAGGTTTCAGACAGAACCAGTTCCGGACAAAACTGCGGAATACACGCTTCTTGTCTTTTACTTCTCTCCCAGTCAGCTCCTCAGTCTGCACCTGGGAGCATTCCTTCCGTCAGACATTCTGTGCCCTCACACTGACTTCTGACACGCCACGGCACCCTCAAGGGGCATCAGCTGCTCCCACCAGTGCAAGCTCCTCATCCCTCAAACCTGTCTATTCCGAAGGTCATCCCCTAAGGGCACTTTTCTCTCCTCTCCAAAGTCAAAATGGGGGTTGACATTGTGCTAAATTAATGACATAAATTTAGGAAATGAGTTGTCCTCTCCAAAGGGGAAATTTTCCTAGACATTATGCCTTACCCAAGTTAGAGTTTGATATTATAACAGGGCAGTGGTGGATACATTTGGGTCCAGGGAGGCCTTCTGTACTCCCCCTAATCACCCAGTCAACTTACAGAAAACTGGCACTCCCACAGAGTCTGGCCACAGAACTCCTTTGTTACTGCAGTCATTGCCTCATCTGATTGTATGAGATAGGAACTCAAGTCTGAGAAGAGGACAGAAGAAGGGGATATGACCCATGGAAGCATATCGCTCCCCAGAAATGTAGAGATTAAAAAGAGGGGAGGTTGAAGGGAGGTGTGCTGGTAAATGTTTAACAACTGGATCTCCAAAAATAATATACACAGGACACGCTTTTAGTCTACATTACTAAGATTTTCTCCATCACTTTCTTAAGTTTAAACAATCAACAAAGCAATAAATCTTTTTAGATTTTTAGAATCTGCCAACTCTTGAGAGGTAAATGCTCAGACCAAAAATTTCACAATTTAACAATCAGTTCTCATCAGATAGATATAGACAATGATTTCTGTTTTGAACATGTTAAGTTTTAGATGCCTAAGGGATCTCCATAGGAAGATGTCAAGCAGGCAGTTGGTGACATGCCTGAATAAAGCTCAGGGGAGAGATGAGGAATGGATATGTAAATATGGGAGACAGTTGTATTAAGATAATAATTACACCCATCACAATTGATTTAATCACCCAGAGAGAGAAGAAAAGATGTCCAGACTAGGACTTTGAGGAAAACTCATACATGTAAGATTATAGATTTAGACCTGGAGGGAACCTCAAAGGCCATCTACTCCCGTGTCTTCATTTTGAAAATGAAAAAATTGAGTCCTCAGGATGTTAAGTGATATGTAGAGTAACACAACTAGTAAGTATCTGAGACAAATTTGAACCAAGGTTTTCCTGACTCTGAGGTCAGGAGCCTATACACTTGGTTATGCTACCTATTATTGTGAGAAAGGTAGAGGAGCCTAGAGGAGAGGAGACAGGCTTTATTGAGACAAGTTGGAGGATAATCAAGATTCCTGGCATGAGCCAGGGGAGGTGAAAGTGGTCAACAGGGTCAAAAGATTCAGAGAGGTCATGTAGGATAAGCACTGAGAGAAGGCCATTAAATTTCACCTGAAGATGGAAACAAAGTGAGAAGAGGAAATTTAGGATGAAGGGGAGTTTGTTAACAAATAACAGTAGCTTCCAGAGGGCACAATGGAAAGGGAGGGCAGCAACAGATGGGGCCTGGGGAGGGCTAAAGCTAAGCTCAGTAGGGTTGAGATTTTAAGAAGAGGTAGTAATTGGGAGGAAAGAGGTAAGCAAGTACTAGCCATATGGCAGGAGGTGCCAGGTACAGAGAAGTTTAAATCTATTCCAAAGTTGTAAGTCTGAACTCCCAAATGGAGCCCCCTTACTCGATTCTATTAAGGGAAAATGCAGATTATTTGTTCCACAAGAAATATATCCCAGAAATTGGACCTATTTGGTCATGTTTAGAGTATTCTGGCTGGATATTTTATGTTGCACATCTTCATCAGGTTATGAAGCAACCGCTTTTCAAACCTGAAGGTGTCACAGAAATGTGATTTCATAATTGAAGTCACTGGTAGGAGAAAGGAGTTTCATTTCATAGGAACATAATACCTTACATAGGAAGGAAGGAAACAAGCATTCATTGTCTACTAGGTGCCAGGCAGAGTGTTAACCGCTTTGGAAAATTTCCTCACAAAAATATTGTGGGGTAGGTACTACTGTTAAACTAATTTTACAGTTGAAGAAACTGAGGCAAGAAGTTAAATGACTTGGCCAGGGTCACATTTCTAATAAGTATCTCAAGCTGGATTTGAACTCAAGTCTATCCTGACTTCAGGCCCACTGTTCAAAGGACAGAGCTGTGCCATCTAGCTTCCTCACAAACTAAAGCGCTAAGAAGACAAGGAACCTAGAGGTATGAGTTTATCTATCCTTTCTCTTGCTATTAATTTGCTTTGTTTTCTTTAACAAGGAGTTTGCAACCTTGGGATTACAACTTAATGTGAGAATTGGGCCCATGTAAAGGACAGAGGTTCTTCTTGGGATCCCGTTGGCAGCCTGATGAAGCCTACTGACCCTTTCTTAGAACAGTGGTTGGCGGCCTACATTCATAATCAAAATAAATGCTCATTTTCAATTAAAGATCAGTCAAAATAAAGATGTTATCTTCCCATCCAAGTTCACAGACCCCCTGGAATCTATAGAAACCTTGGTAAAGAAATACCCTCACATGAAGTTGCCCAAAAGAATTTCGCTTCCAGATAACTTCATTCATACATTGTAACCAAAGTGCATCACAGAATGAGGATACCTCCATTAACATATAATTCAATCAACAAACTTGTATTAAGTGGTTTCTTTATGCCAAGCACAATGCTAATCCCTTGGTAATGAATCAATAGAGACAAAAATTAGATGGTTGTAATAGTAATGGAATATAAAGATCCCCCTGTATTGGCTTGGTTTTCAAATTAATTGTGTTAAAACCCAGAGCTTGTGAATCCCACTTGTGGGATGGACTTGACGTGAAAAGAAAGGGCTGGACTGGGAGGAGCTGGTGACGTAGATTTGGAGAGACACAAGAGAAAGGCAGAAGAACTTTTTGGAAGCAGCACCTTTGGAGGCAGAGAGACACTGAGAGGATTGCTGAGGGCCACTTTGAATGGCCCAGGACTTTTGAGAGCTGCCACCCAGAGCTGCCAAGGACTGAGGAGACATGGCTGTTATGCTGGTACTTTGTCTGTCTGTTTTGATGTTGTTTTGCCAGATTTGTCCATTGGTGAAAGACAGTGCTGTTGTTGCAGAAGTTCTGGAACCTGGCTGTTGGTTAAGAGCTCCTGAGACTGTTCTGCAGACAGAGAGTGAATACTGTCCACTGGTGAAGGACAGTGCTGTTGTTGCAAGGGTCTGGGAACCTTGCTGTTGGTTCAGAAGCCCTGAAGAAGAATTTTCTTGTTGTATATTTACAGAAATCCTGGAAGAGGGTTTTGCTAATGTTTTCAGGAGTCCTAGGACTGTTCTGCAGACAGAGAATGAATTAATGAAAAGACTGGCAATGTATCTTGTGGCCTTGCTAAGCTTTGTCTCCCCAGGAACAAAGATTGCTGAGAACTTGCCTGTGTCAAGATGAAGAAAAGACCTCCATTTGGGTATTAAGTGCTGTGCTTAAGCTTGTTGTAACTCTGGGGTAGATTCAATTATAATCCAAGGGTGGGGAACTTTTGACCTTTTTGTGCTCTGTGATTGAACAAATGAATGTACTTTACTTATGATTGGAAACTAATCTCCATTTGAGAAGAGGGGCTTTGTGATGGACTAAATGAATGTACAACCTAGGGGTGGAGTAGTATTTAGAAGAGGGACTTTGTGATTGATTAAATGAATGTAATGTCCAGGGGTGGGGTAGTACTTCATTGAATCACACTTAGTAAATGCTGTATTTTGAAGGATGTTATATTTTTATTTTCTCTGTTCTTAATTTGTCACTGAATAAAATGGAGAGCAGCTATGCTGGTATTTTGAACCTTGGGAAATTGCCTTTGCTTGGCATTACAATGATCTAATTCTGGAATTAACTGTCATCTCTAACATTGTGTTGCCTAACATGTTTTCATAGAACCAATTAACAACACTAGGTAAGAAATAATTGAATTTGAATGTGAAATGCTTTGGAACATATGTAAGACAACTCATATATAAGGCATAGTAGTGATAACTCATGGGGCTGTATCACCCTAAGGTAGCAGCAGGCTAGGTCTAGAACCTGGGGTTCCTATTGCCAAGCCACTCATTGGTACTGAGTCAGGCTACTCTTCTGTCACTCATGTAGAGTGCAGCTTAGAAAGCAGCCACCTTTGTGGGGTTGGGGGAGGGGACTGGGGAGCAGGAAAGGAGATAGCTTCCAAAAATGCCACTCAGAACTCTTAATGAGGCAGAAATGGCCCAAAGTCTGTTTTCAGCTGACACTCTAGGAGAAATTCAGGAAGCCAAAATCTGTGACATGATTGCAATACCGTAACTGGACTTGAGCAATGGAGTTGAAGATGAACTGACATCCTTAAGTGAATTTCCTTGCTTTTGTGGTTTTCCATTAGCCTCTTTACTGTCATCTTAACACAACTCTCTTATTTGTTAAGGTCCATAGATAGTCAATGATTAGGTTTCCTTGTGATCATTACATCATACCTGGATTATATTTGCAGGGTAATCACCTGCAGCTGGATTAATGCCATCTTTTCTGCCTGGATCTCTGCAGCCCCCACCTCCATCCCCAATAAGTGATTGCTAGAACTCTTCCACGGACTTCTCAGAATTTAAGTAGTAAGCTGTAATATGTTAGGTGACTGGTTCAAGACAATGGGTTTCATAAACGGAAATCAAAGGTGATGGTTGAAAACTCAAGCCTACAACTGCACCTGCCAGATAAAGCAGAGTGGGAGGCCCATCTTTTGGATAAAGAATCAAAGAATGAAAGCCCAGGACAGGGCTACAGGAGGGAGAGTCCTTTGGAAGCAAACCTAGCACACTAGCAAAGTGTCTTGAAATCCCTCACCCCCTGAGAGCCTCCAGAGTAGTTGCTTTTTTAAATAAAGCCTTTTCAAAAAGAAAAAAAATTCTCCAGCCTCATTAGTATGCAGACCAATTTTTCATTCATCTGGAATCCACAGCAGCATTTTAATGTGCAAAGCCCTACTGCTCCATTCCTCTCCCCTGAAGAAAAATAGCTTAATTTCTCCAGCTGATAGATTTTTCTGGTCCTTCAGACAGTAGAAAAGGCCTCTGGAAAATCTGTGTCTGAACTATCCACAGGCAATTTTATAATGGCTGTAAATAGGTCTATACAGAATGGCACTCTGAGCATCTCCCTAGGAATGATGTCCTTGACACCATTATGATCAGTCCCTGCTAAACAAATAAATAGACACATAGAGAAATAAACACACAAACATATAAATAAATGAAGCAAACCAGCTGCCCAGCTTCTCCTCCAGCTTGTATTTTTCTGAGCTCCCAGACACTACTAGCTACCACATTTCCCAAACCCAATGTGTCTCCATGTCTGCCCCACAGATAGGTGGATCAGTCAAACCCATCCCAGGCTCTACCACATCCTCCCCCCACCCTGCCCCCTAAATGGAGACAGATTTCACCAGCAGGAATGCAATCTAATTATGTAGGAAATTAGAGCCAAAATTGGGGGTTAATCATTTTAGCTGCCTCTCCCTTGTCAACCCAAGCAAGCAGCCCTCTTTCAGATGAGTACAATGAGCAGGCTCCTGTCTTCAGCCCTTCCGGTCCATGGGCGCTTCCTCCCTCCAGTGGAATGATGTCTACTGTTCCCAGGCCACCTCAGGGCCATAGAGAAAAACTGTCCCACCGAGGAAGCAAAGGAATTCAATACCATGATATCTTCGCTGCATTAATCATCCACCTAATTTTCCAAATTTGCAGGAAGGAAGGAGAGAAGCAATGGGATAAGGTGTTCTTCCCTTGCCTGGCCCCCAAATACAACCTTTTGGAGATCAGTGTTTCCTTCTTGTCTCTGCAGTTTTTTTTTTTAACATAGCAGGAGCTGAAATATTTGTTGAATTCAACTGACCTGACTGCCTGAGGTACTCAGGCTAAGATAATTGAACTTGGAATCAGGTGACCTGGGTTTTGGTCCAGCACTGACTCTGGAGTAGAAGGACCTGGGTTCAAATCCTTCCACTGCTGTTTACTACTTATGTGACTTTGTATTAAATCATGTAATCTTCTTGTTCATCCAGTCAGTCAACGAGCATTTATTACTATCATTTTATTTACATTTATAATACGATCTTTTTAGTCACATTTATTGCTACTATCCCCCTCCAGAGACTGCACTAAATGCTGAGGAGTCCAGAGGAAAAGACAACACACAATCTACCATGTACAAAGGAGAGATATAGGGGTGGCCAGGTGGCTGAGTGAGTAAGAGCACCGGCCCCAGTGTCGGGATGACCTGGAGATAGAATCCCGGGCTCAGACACTCAGCATCCACCCAGAAACACCTGGCCGTGTAACCTTGAGCAAGTTACTTAACCCTGATTGCTTAAAAAAAATTAAATTAAATTTAAAAAAAAGGAGAGATATACAAGGTAAAATGGAGATACTCAACATGAAAAAGGCCCCAGCATTAAAGGGGGTCAGAAATTGTTTCTCCCACAAAGTGGGATTTCAGCTGGACCTTGAAGGGCATCAAAGGAGACAGGGGACTGAGATGAAGAGGAAGAGAATCTCAGCCAAGGGAGACAACCAGCGAAAATACCTGGACTTGGGAGATAGAGCATCTTTTAGGTGGTGAAAAAAAGGATGCCCCTGTCATTGGATCACCATCTCTATGGAGCGAAGCATAAGAAGACTGTTGGGGGTTGAGGCAGGGATGAATGTCAAATAGAGAGTTTTATATTTGATCCCGGGGATAGCAGGGAACCACTGGAGTTTATTGAATGACATGGTCAGATCTGAGCTTTGGGAAAATCAGTTTGATTGAGTAGACTGGAGTAAGGGGAGACAAGGCAGGGAATCCGAACAACAGGCCACAATCCAGGTGTGAAGTGATAAGGGCTTGCACCAAGGTGGTGGTGGTCTGCGGGTCAGTGAATAAACATTCATGAAGCACTTACTATGTACCAGGCACTGTGCCAAGTGTGGGGTGGCAATATCAGAGGAGAGAAGGAATGTAAAGTGGGTCTCAGTTTTCTCATCTGTAAGATGGAAATAATCATATCTCCACAACTACCACACAGTAGTGTTGTACGAGATGGACTTTTCTCTTTACATCTGTGTTCTGTCCTAGGCATACTAGTTCTACCATTTGACTAGCTATACATCTATCTGGTAACTCACTTAACCTCTCCAAGGTTCAGTTTGCTCACCTGAAAAATGGGAAGAACAACAGCTGTACGATCTCGTAGGACTGTTGTAAAGTACACATATAAAGTGCAAGTTATTGTTGCAAAGACAGGCCAACCCAGGTCCAAATCTCTTTTCTTGGATACCAAAACCACAAATTCCTCATTCAGGTCCAAAGATTGTGTGCATTATTTTTAACATGTTTTGCTTTGTTTTGCTGTAAGCCCCTTCCACACTGGATGCCTTATGGCAAACAGAGTTTAGCCATCGTCTTCCCTAAACTTTCCGGTCTTCAGAGATACATAGCCCACTTCTTTTTTTCTCAGTGTGACACCTCCTAGTGAACAGGAGAAATTTGAAAGAGAAGAATAAGGTTGGCAGTCTGGTGGGATTTCATCTGCCAATGAGCCAATTCTTTTACTGGGCCCCCTAATCTTATCTTCCCAGACAGATGTGCAAAGAGCTAAGACCAAAAAGGGGAAGACACAAGGACTATGGGGATTCACACAACTTATGCTTCCCATGCTGTACCCACACATTTCACCTGAATAATCTTCCCTCAAAAGGAAGAACCAGATTCAATATCAACACTCACATTTCTCTGAAGAACATCAGTTTCACATCAGTGACCTGTTTTTATCTTGATAATGAGCTGGAAGAACAGCCCGCTGTTTCTGTGCCCATTTTGCAGATGGCATCAGGGAGCAGTTATGGGACTTTATCCCTTGGCTAGCTGGTAGCAGAGTTAGGCCTAGAACTCATGTTTCCAAAATCTCAGCACAGGGCTCTCCCCACCAGAATACACCTCACTTATCCTTCAGTCCACGTAACATACACACATCCATATTTCATCTGAATCACCAAAGAGAAACCATTTCACAGTGAAATACAGTGGGTCCCCTATAAAACAGGCCAAGTCTTTCCCCCCTCCTCTCATTTTCTATGTGTGCGATTTAGAAACTAAACGAGAGAACCAACACAAATCAATTCAATTGTCTTTGAATATGACAGGTTGACTTGTGACCTGTCTCATCTGCTACCTGACTGTGTTGTTTGCATCCTATTAAAACAGATGACTGGTGTGCTATTTATATAGTGCTGGAGCTCCCAGCTATGACAGCCTTTGAATCATGGGTCTTTCTTCACAGTACAATTCACTACAAAACCCTTCCACCAATTGACATTGTAACAGGAGTGTCATGATAAAAAGTAGTTTATCCTTCAGCACCAACAATGCCTGGGTATTTTTTTCCTCCACCTTGTTACTTGGGCTTCTCTGTAGAGCACTTTGGAAGAGCCACATTTCACTGTTAGAGTCAATTCATTACTTTCTGTCACATGTTTTATATTGTCAGCTTCCTTTCTTAGCCATGGTAAGTGGATGATGAGCCTCTGCAAAGTTTTAATGGGCTCTTTAGATGACTTAGTGAAGCCTTGGTGAAGCATTGAGTGGAAGGCACAGCTGCCATGTGAGAAATCTGTCTCTCCACTACTCTTGGGACCTGGTACATTTCCATTGCAGGAGCAAAGATCACAGATTGCAGAGGGAGAGCTGGTGGGGGGGGGGGAGGTACCTGAGAGACTAGAGTCCAACCCCATCATTCTACAAATGAGGAAACTGAGGTCCAGAAAGCTTAGGTTGAATGACTAATCCAAGGTCTCAGAGGTTATAAGGGCAGAGCACGAGATCTCTGATTCCAAACTCTGAACCATTTCCACCAAACCACAGTGTTCCCTAGGAGTCAGAATCCTGGCTTGGAGACCTGGATCCGTGGGGACAGCTCACTGTGAACTTCTCCATTTGTGTCAAGGATACCGCCATCTCTTCAGTCGCCCAGGTTCGCAACTTTGGCATTATCCTTGATTCCCTGTTCTCTCTCACCCCACACTCCCCATCCAAGTTTCCAAATCTTGTTTCCATCTCCATAACATCTCTCATACCTGCTTCCTTCTTTCTACTCACATGATGACCATCACCACCCTTAGTAATCATCTTTATCACTTCTTGCCTAGACTGTCACAATAGTCTCTATTTGATCCTTCTCTTCCCAGCTTTCACCATGCTGTGCCTTCTTCCACTGGAACCATCACCTCTACCTCCTCCCCACCAGAAAATCTGGAATTCCTGGGTCCTTTCGCTTTGATAGCTGGATCTTGGTGTTATCTTACCGAGGCCTAGACCGATTTCTTTTTCTTTTCCACCCTTTGCCACCACGTGTGCCACCCCAAGGCAGCTGGTGGCACAGTGGACAGAGCACTAGGCCTGGAGTCAGGATGCTCTCAGTTTGAATCCAGCCCCAGATACCTACTAACTGCAGTGTCTTTGGGCAACTCATTCAATATCTGTTTACCTCAGTTTCTTCAACTGTAAAATGAAGATGATAAGAATAGCACCTAGCTGGGTGGCTAGGTGGTGCAGTAAATAGAGCACCAGCCCTGGAGTCAGGAGGACCTGAGTTCAAATCCAGCCTCAGACACTTAACACTTACTAGCCATGTGACCTTGGGCAAGTCATTTAACCCCAATTGCCCTGCCCTCCTTCCTCCAAAAAGCAAAAAAAAAAAAAAAAAGAATAGCACCTACCTCACAATATTGTTATAACTATTAAATGAGATATTTGTAAACAAGTGGCTGGCACATAGTAGGTGCTATATAAATATGTATTCCCTTCCCTTTGCTGTTTCCCTTTTCCATTTTTTTCCAAATAGAATATAAGCTCCTTGGAGCAGGTACATTCTTGCTTGTTTGAATTTGCAACCCCAGTATTTAGCACAGCACCTAGAATATAGTAAATGCTTAATAGAAAATCTGTCGGTCTCTCCCCTTTGGAGTCTCTCCTTATTTCTCTACCTATCTTCTAAAGTAATTTTCCTAAAGTACAGATTTTGCCACATCACCCTCCTACTCAATAAATCCCAGTAAATAAATAATTTTTTAAAAAAACCGATAGGGGTGGCTAGGTGGCACAGTGAATAGAGCACCAGCCCTGGAGTCAGGAGGACCTGAGTTCAAATCTGGCCTCAGACACAACACAAAAACTAATTGTGTGACCTTGGGCAAGTCAACCCCAATTACCCTCCCTTCCCCCCTCCAAAAACAAACAAACAAAACATAAAATCCCAGTAGCCCCCAGTTGTTTCTAGAATCAAATATCATCTCCTCTTCTTTGTCTTTTTTTGTGCTTTATAACCTCATTTCAACCTACCTTTCCAACTGTTTATGTGCATTACTCTCCTTCTTACACTCCGTGGTTCAGCCAAGTCAACCTTCATGCTGTTTCTCACACGTGGCAGTCTTCAGGTCCTTGCACTGGTTGTCCTTTATGCCTAGAACACACTCCCTGCTCCTCTCCATCTCTTTGAATCCTGATTCCTTGAAAACTCAGTGAAGCATCCCTTTCTACATGAAGCTTTTCTTGATTTCCTCCATCTTCTAGTGCCACCCCACAACTGCATTGCCCCAAATTACCTTGGATATTTTTCACATATATTGATTTCTCCCCCAGTAGAATGTAAGATCCCTGAGGGAAGGGAATATTTGGGGTTTTTTTCTTTCCAATCCCAGTGCCTAGTGTAGTGCCTTGTACAAATGAACAATTAATAAACACTTGTTGATTGGATTGATGTGTCCTTGGGCAAAGTCATTTTACCACAATGAGACTCAGTTTCTTACAGGGTTAGTGTGAGGATCACCATATGCACCTTGTAAACTTTAAGACTTTATAAAACCTAGCTATAAGATTCAACAAAACTATATCCCGTCATGTATGTAATGAAAATTGAAAAGGATCATGCACAGAAATGAAAAATAGCATCTTTATGAACTATTAGCCTGATGTAAGTATCTGAGAGAAGTGAGTAATCCCAAAAATGACCAGCCTTTTCATTAAGCACCAAATGTGTACAGATCCCTTTTTCCATTAACAACATTTTTACTCTCAAATAATCATCCCCGGTATGCTTCAGAAATTAAAAATAGCACTAGAGAAAAGAAAGATGCAGGAGAAGCCAAAGTTGAATATACCTAAAGAAGAATGTGACAAAATGTTTACATTATACAAAGGTGATATTACTACTAGAAGAAAAGTGATTCAGAGGATAATAGCCACTGCCAACCTGCGTACCTACTTTTTCATCTCTACAAATAGTTCTAAGAATAGTCTATACCTGTATTTAAAGCACCCTTGATGAAGAGATAGAAAGGCTATAGGCAGGGTTTCACAAGTGACATTCTACCACAGACCACATCTTTATAGTCGCCCAAAAGACTTGAAAGGACTAGCAAATAAAAGACCCCAACCCATGCCGTTCTTATTGATTGCATGAGAAAGCATTTGATTTGAATGAATAGCATGCCCACTTACAGGCCCTCCTCCGGCAATGTATCTCCTACACACATAAGAACATATAAGATTCCTTGAAAGCTATAACAAGAGAAATAACTGTTTGATGACCCTCTGAATACCAAACAAACCATACAACAGGGGGTTGCATTTTCTGCCACTATCATGGAGTGGCCCAAAAAAGAGTCCAAAAGAAAGAGAGTTTCCTTGTAGAAGGGGAGATCTTTCAGATACTTCTGTTTACAGAGGACAAAGTGAAGACTACATCATGTACTGGAGTACTGCAAAACCTCTGCCGAGAGATTCAAAAGAGTTCAGGCTACCTAACTATTTACATGGGAAAAAGCAAGTGGATGCAGAAAGTCATCATCATATCATGGCATACAATTAGATGCTGTGCCCATAGAACAGCCATTACTAAAGATGTTTTATACTGTAGATGGACAGTGAACTGGGACCTGAATTTAAAATAAAAAGAAATCAGGGCTAGATTGAATTTGGGACTTTGAACTATACTTTCAACAACCCGATACTTTCTCTCACCAAAAGAAAGCCCCAACTTTTTATTATTTCTATTCTTCTGTTGATGTCATATGGCTACAAACCACGGACTACCACAATAGCTATATCTACATCTATGTCAGGTCAACCAAAGGAAAATGGAACTGTGTACGCAAATGGGCTACAACATACCGGTATGTGTGTGGGCACCTCCCCCCCACACACACATACACCTATACCAATGAAATCACAGATGCAATCCAAAGAAACACACACACACACAGAGAGACAGAGAGAGAGAGGGAGGCAGACAAACTGGATCCAGACCTGTGATGTAGGAAACTCTGGGTAAGGAAAGTCCATGTACTCATCCAGGTCACCAATTCTTCCTCACTTCATAGACTTAGAGTTGCCTATGTTGATGAGGGGTTAAAATAAATTTCCCAGGGTCATCCTGCCACACCATCTCCTATATCATATCAGCAGTCTCAAGCTAAGACTGGATCAGCATTTGTTTGGTTTTTTGTAGAGCAGATTATTTTGGACACATAGTTCAGATGAGAAAGAAGGTCACTGAGGTTTCTTTCAACTATGGTGATATGATTCTTTTCATGCCCCCCCCCCCCCAGGATGGAGCCAGGGATGTGAAGGGGAAAGACCGGTTTAAGTACCAGTTTCCTTCACCCATCACCAAGAGCAGAAGAAGGAGTTTCCATAAGGGTGAATCACAACTGTCTAACCAGCAAGTCTACAAGCAAAGGGATGGAAATGGGAATTCACTAAATGTTTGTTGACTTTGTACTCATATCTCTCTCAGCTACCACCATGCTTGGCACATAGTAGGCACACAATCATAATGATTGCGTCTGTATGACATTTTAAGGGATAGAAATCACTTTCCACATGTTAACTCAGTTAATTCTTATAGCAACCTTCTGAGGTAAGTGCTATTATTATCCTTATTTTATAGGCAAGGACACCAAGGCTGAGAGAGGTCCCATGAGTTGGCCAGAATCACACAGATAATAGGTGACTGAGGTTAGGGGTCTTTCTAACTCCAAGTCCCCCATGATACCCACTATACTACCCAGCAGCCTACTAGAAAATACTTGAGAGATTGAACTAAAATTGAGTGACCACTAAGACCAAACCTATTGGCTAGGTTAAGCAGGAAGTCTAAGAAGACTAGAGCAAGTACTTTTTTGTCGTTGTTTGAGTCTATCGGCCCTGTTGGATTCTCTGTGACCCCATCTGGGGTTTCCTTAGCAAAGATACTAGAATTGTTTTCCATTTCCTTCTCCAGCTCATTTTACAGATGAGGAAACTGAGGCAAATTGGGTTAAGTGACTTGCCCAGGGTCACATAGCTCGTAAGTGTCTGAGGTCAGATTGGAACTCAAGAAGATGAGTCTTCTGATTTCAGTCTAGGCACTCTAGCCACTGCACCTCCTCACCTCCTATAACTGCAAAGACCAGGACGGAATTCCAGATAGCTTTACAGTTTGTAGAAACCATTGCCCTTTCTTTCTGTTACCACCCCTCCCTCTCTATCTCCCTCGACCCTCCATGCGGCATGTTTCCCATGAAGTACTGTGTAGTAAATTCCCACTTTTAAAATTCCGAAGGGATTAGTGCTCTAATAGTAGAGAACAAAGAGAAGAGGAACAGAATAGGGAAGATGCATTGGGGCATCCAGGAAAATGTAGTCAAGTGATAGCTGCAGGGACTCATGTTCTTTGGCTGGTATGAAAGAAGTTGTCTCAAGTCTGAAGTGTCAAGGGTATGCTGCCAATAGAGCTCCATTCCCTGGTCCTCAAGAAGGTGGTGCCCCAAAGAACACTGAAATAACACTTCCAGACTTGCACTTTGAATGTCTGCATGGCTGCACTCTAGGACAGTCTATCCAAAGCCAGCCTCTTGGAGATTCATAACCATGTTGGGGGGGGAGGGGGAGAGGGGAGAGGGGGGAGGGACCAAAAATTCAGAAGAAGAAGCTCTCATTTCTCTGGGCTTCTCCATCAAACAAGTCAACTGAGATGGCGCTCCCTAGGCATATGTATGCCCATTGTGAGGACCATAGCAGTTCCCCACATTAGAAACTAAAATCTTCTTCTTTCTGGAAGTACAGTGTAGAAGAACCCTGCTTGGTTTAAGTATGAGGACTTAGTTCCCTTGACCTCCATTTCCTCAACATGTCAGTGTGGCATGGTATGTTGCATTTGGAGTGAAAGGCCCTAAGTTCCTACTCTAGTTCTGAAATGTACTACCTGTATGACCTTGACTAAGTTCACATCTTCAGGTCTTTAGTCTCCTCATCTATAATATGATGTGAGACCTCAAAAGTCTCTTCCAAATTTAGATCTATGCTTCTATGACTCAAAAACTGAAGGAGGTAGACTAGATAATTTCTAAGATTCCTTCCCAAACCAAAAATCTTGTGATCTTTAAGGGAATTTTTAAAGTGACTGTCCATAGGCCTCAAAGGCAATAAATCTGAACTTCAGTAATATTGTATGTGCCCCATGTCCCAAGCTGCCTAGACGCTTAGCCATCATCCTGAAAGAATAATAAAAACAAAACTCAACCTAGCCCCATTTTCTCACCCAAATGTTTTCAGAATCATCCATTATCTCATCAGTCTTGAATTTTTCTGAAGTCCAGTTTCATGTTCCATTAATTCCAGTCAATGAATGACTAATTTCCTTGGACCTTGATACATTAATCTCTATTTTCAAGGCTGAGGATACTTCTCATTAGAGACAAATTGAAGATAAAGTACATATCTTTCATCTTTTCCACCAGTTTACATAGACACTACTTGTGTAAATATATGTATATATGTGCGTATGTTCCAACATTTATGCAAAGACAGAGAGACCTCTTTAATGCCCTTTCTGCTCTAATTAGCAGGCAAAACTTTTGATGACACAATTGGCATGAAAATGAATGGATGGTGTTCAATTCGAAATTAATTGGAAAAAAAAAAACCTAATCATTTAACTGACTATGAGGCAACACTAAAGGCCCAGTTAAAAACAACTATTGATTTAGAGCCTGACTGATTTGGGCAGTTCATATCCTCTCTTTCTTTCTCCTCCAAAATTACATCCTTAACTTAATCATCCCAATGTAGAGTGGGAGGGAAAAGTGAATTTCAGGGGGTTCAACCAGAATTTCCCTTGATTGTCTTAATTCTTCTGAACCCATTAGGAATGGCTTTGATTACTGCCTCCACTACCACCCCCTCCAGTCAACCACACAGACTGCCAAATGAATGGCATTTGCCCCAAAAGAAAGAGTACAATTCAATACAATGCAACTAATATCTACTGTGCATCCTTCTTTGGGCTATCATGGTGCTGGATGTTAGAGGCTTCTTGGCTTAGACAGAAGGCAGCTTGAAAGATTCATAGAAATCATACAATTTTAAAGCTGGAAAAGAACTTGGAAATACAGGGGTGAGGAACCTGTGACTTTGAAGTCACATGTAGCCTTCTAGGTCTTTGGGTGAGGCCTTTTGACTGAGTTCGAGGATTTGTTCTGGGAAGTTTGGATTCAGTCAAAGGGTAGCACCTGAGGACCTAGAGGGTCACAGTTTCCCGAGCCCTGTCTAATCCAAACCTGTCACTTTATTAATGAAGAAATTGTCAACTAGAAAGAGAAAGCAACCTACCTCATCTCATATAGCTAGTAAGTGGCCTACAAGTTGAGTTTAGAACTTCTAGTCCAACAGCCTCCATAGAAATACGCTTGCCCAGAAAGGTTCCTGGTATCCGTTCTAGAGCCTTCAACTCCCGTGGATGCCATGATTTCTCCCTGGTCTTCTGGTTACCTTTCTTTGTCCTTCAGTACTTGGGTCCTCCTCATTCTGTTCTGGCTGATTTCTGCCCAGACACTTACTTTCCCTGAACCCAACTCTCAGCATCTACCCTGTCTTCTTGCCTTCTTGGTTTCTGATGCACAATTTCACCTTGATGTGTCCTTCACAACTGTTTCTGCACTCTGACCATCTCCTGGCTGCTGTTCGACTTACCTAGGCCAGACTTGAGCTGATTTCTGCCTCTCCCAGTCTCTACCTCTCATCCTGTCTGTCTCTATGCTCACCTGTTTGCTTTGGTGGATCAATTTGATGGACAAAATAATCACACTGAGGAAGCATGATTCTTCACAGATGGGTGTAGTTTTTAAATTCCCACCCCACGTCCCAATACCTCCCCCTGGTGTTGACCTGTCACTGGAAGTTCTCAGTTTTGAATTTCTGACATTTTATCCTAGAAGCATGGACCTATTGTCCATGTAGGTTCTGTGTTTCTGAGGGAGGGCTCCCTTCTGTGAGAAATGTGCTTCTCTTCCAAAGATCAAAGGGCAAGGTGGCCCTTTCAGAATTGTTGGCTGAGGCAGCCAGAGTCTGTCTCTCAGACACCTGTTGAGGCCTCACTTTGCTCTTAGGAGTGAAAAATCCCATTTTCAAGCACTAGTTTGAAGTGGGGCTCTGTTGAACTAAAATTATTTCCATGACTTAGTGAATAATGGGCCCAATGTGACAGTACTCAGTTGATCTGACATCAATTAATCCTGTTGAATGAAGAATCCAACAGAACAGATGCTTTCACAAGTCCCAGGCCTTGGTGTAGCCAATCTCTTTAACAAAAACCCTGCTGTTTGGGACCAGTGCTCCAGGCTACAACTGAATTTGTACATGGGGGTCTTAGTGGGTGCTATAGAGGAGAGGGTTGGTAAGGGGGTGGGGACAATTAGCAAAATATTTGGGAACAAAGAAGAGTCTAAGTCAAAAAAGAGAAAATGAGATTTCATAAAGCAAGTGATAAGATCCAAGAACTCCTTACCTGGAAAGAAGGTGATGGCAGGAAATCTAAATGAATATGTACAGATTTTAAAGTGACAGAATCATGATTCTGAAAAGAAATGGGAAGGAATAGGCTTCAGACTTGTAGTTGACCTCAAGTAAGACAACCTTACCCCGCCTCAAATTTGGCATATCTCTAGAGACTTCTGTTAGCAACATACTACAGTATTGAATGGGCCAAGCACAGCAAGTTTTATGTTCCAAAGGAAAGGGCAGAGGTGGGAGGATTACACTATTAAAATGGGTCTCACTTGAACGTAACATATATGTAACAAAGCAATTTTGATCTCCCTTTGAGGTTCAAGGCAAGTGTAGAGTCCTAAAAGAGACTTTTCCTGATGACCCCAGTTACCAATGTTGTCTAACTAATCCTATATTACTTTTGTAGTTGAGGTGATTGGGAAAGCCCTGATGTATTAGACTGGCACCTCCCAGGGAATTGGATGTGTGCTTAGTTTCTTTGCTAAGGGACACATTGATTGCCAGGATGGCACTGAAGCTTCTTCATTAACCCATTAAATGGGCAATGTCTCAGGAACTGTTGTGTTAACCCAGAAGAGAGTGAATCCCCTCTAGCAAGGAGTTCAAGTGCAAAGCCAACTCTCTGGGAGTTGCCCTAGGCCAGCAAACCAGGACTTTCCCAATCACCCTGATGAAAAAAGAAATTTGAGAAGGATTCGATAGAGAACTAGGTGACACAGTAGATAGAGTGCCAGGTCTGGAATCAGGAAGACTCATCTTCCTGAGTTCAAATCTGGCCTCAGACACTTAATAGCTGTTTGATCCTGGGCAAATCACTTAACCCTGTTTGCCTCAGTTTCCTCATCTAGAAAATGATTTGGAGAAGGAAATTGCAAACCACTCTGGTATCTTGGCCAAGAAAACCCCAAGTGGGGTCACAAAGAGTGGAACACAACTGAATGACAAGAAAGATAGAGGGGGTGGCTAGGTGGCGCAGTGAATAGAGAACTGACCCTGGAGTCAGGAGGACCTGGGTTCAAATTTGGCCTCAGCCACTTAACACAAAACTAGTTGTGTGACCTTGGGCAAGTCACTTAACCCCAACTGCCCAACCTTCCCCTCTCCAAAAAGCCAAAAAAAAAAGATAAAGAACACTAATAACTGGTATTCAGAAAATGCTTCTAAATACTTTGTGTTTGTTTTTAGGTAATCAATATTTAATTATCTGTGTGTATATTGTTTTTCCCTCATAGAGTATAAGCTCCCTAAAGGCAGCTCATTTCTGTCTTTATATCCCCAGTGCCCCACACATAGTCAGCACTTAATAAAGACTTGCTGATTTACTTAATGAATGAATCACAGTCATTAAGACAGCAGTTTCTCTGAATGGCTCATAAAAGTCTGCCATTGTGCATAAGTAAATTTTATGATATGACACATGCCAGAAAGTTCCCCTCTAGTCACATCATCTATCCCCAGCTGGTGCCTGAAAGTTCTCCATCAGCGATTCATTCCTTTTCCTTTAAGATGCCCTCTTTTAAAATTCAAAGCAACACATTCTATCTAAACTTTTATTCCAAAAGCATCTATTAGGCGACTATTAGAGCGAGGGGAGATGGCACAGAAAGAAATAGCAGGAAACCCCAAAGACAAACTCTACCTCCTGTCAAGATTTGTTGGGAGGCAGGGAGGCAGCCCTGATTCCATGTGAAATTAGTGTGGCCACATTATCAAATAAAAAGGTCCAAGGTCTCTCCAGGGAAAAGAAGACTGTGTGAGGGGAGACAACTATCTTCTCTGAGATGCATTTTTCTTTATGGGTGTGTGTGTATGTGTATATACTTATATATACATACACACACAAATATATATGTATATATATATACACATATACACACCTGTGTGTGTATCTCTTGTTGTTTTTACGTCACCTACAATCTCCTGCGTCCCTTCCCACTCTGCCTTGCAGAGTCATCCAAAATAGAAAAGAATCGGAAATGTATTTTCTCAAATGTTCTTGCCATCCCCCAAACATATCCTGCAGACCATGGCCTCCCTCACCAAGGCCATTTCCCTTGGAGTTACTCAAGCCTCCAAACCAAAACGACTCTTCCTTGTAGAGATTCAAGACATCTTAGCAGTGATGTCAAAGTGCCTGCTCACTCGCAACTCATGTTATCCTACAAAAATTTTTTCTTGCCTTTTATAAAACCTGTGTTTTGTACTTTGTTCCATTCCTTATCTCTGTGACCAGGCTCCCTTCCCTCTTCCTCTCTGTCCCCCCTACCCGTGCCCTCCCTCCACTGTTTGACTTCTTAGTCTTCATATTTCTGCTTCTCCCTTGATCTCTGCATGAGGTCTGAGGCTCTGATTTCCCCTCTTGCTGGAGCCTGACATCTTTTCATCATGTCAGAACACCAGAGAATTTGACAGCCTCCAGCTCTATCCTGTTGTCCTCTGATAGAGCTGTTGTGAAATACAGGCCTCCTGAAGGGCACCCTGTCTTGGGATAACACTCCAACCCAATTCACAGTGGGGATGCCACAAAGCTCTCGCTCAGCATGGACTGTGTACACCCCTGCATAACAAGATAATGCAACATGATTACATGGCTATGATACTGAGTTTTGATAAACACGGTAGGATTTGTTCCCGTCAGCACTAGAAGGTATACATTAACAAGAAATATTACTGTGACCCCATTTACCTAATTTTATTCATAATAAAAGCCCCTTTGTGCTTTTAGAGAGAGGAACTTCAAGTCAGGAAGATCCAGCTGCCCAGCAGCCTGGGGTTTGCTGGTATCAAAATTAAAGATGGGGAAAGGAGTGACTGGGGAAGCTAATTGATTTCCCTCAGGATATGTAGCAGGTCAGCACATATCAAAATTAGATCTTGGAAAGCTTGATGGATTTAGCACAGTAAAGTGTAAAGAACTCTAGGTTTAGAGCCAAAGACCTGGCTTTGTATCCTAGCTCCACCACTCACAACCGACCTTTGGTAAGAACACGAGGCAGCACGAGGTATGATGGGGACACTAGAAAGATCACTGGCTTTGCAACTGAGAAATCAGAGGAATCAGAAGACTTTGGTTTACTCTTCTATTTACTACCTCTATGACTATGGGTATGTCACATAATGCCTTAGTTTACTCACCTGTAAAATGAGGGAGTTGGATTAGATGACTCAAAGGTATCTTCTAGCTCCAAATTGATGACCCTCTATCATTGCCAGTTCACCTCTCTGTGACTCAGTTTCTTCATCTGTAACAATACAGGTGGTACAAAGGAGGTCAAAGATAGAAATAAAAGTCCAACAGATAGCAGATAGCAAACTACTCACAGCAACTATTCTTTGTAGCTACAAAACACTGGAAGCAAAGTGAGGGCAGCAATTGCAGACTGTCTGAGCAAGTTGTGGTATAGGAATGTAATGGAATGTTATTTTGTGCCATAAGAAATACCAAATAGGAAGAATTCAGAAAAAACATGGGAAGATTGCTATGAACTGATGCAAAGTGAAGCCAGAACACTGAGGTCCAAAACAAGGTAAAAGCAAAGGTCATTATTAAATGCAAGCCAAGCTCTAAAAAACTGAAAAAAAAAAAACAATAATGATATTGAAGAACAGACAATAAAAACTATCTCTTTCAAATCAGGGGACTTCATGAGGGAAGAATGTTGTACACTTTGTCAGTTGAAGTCAAGGCACCAGGTGTACTTGTAACATTTTTCTTTCTGGTACAATTGAAACTTCAATTCTTGGGACTGAGTAGAGGTGACAGAAGAGGGAGGTTTTTCCACAAATGACTGTAACAGGGGCGGCCAGTTAGCACAGCGAGTAAGAGCACCGGCTCCAGTGTCAGGATGACCTGGAGATCGAATCCCGGGCTCAGACACTTAGCACCCACCTAGAAACACCTGGCCATGTAACCTTGAGCAAGTTACTTAACCCCGATTGCTTTTTAAAAAAATGACTGTGACCTAAAAGCAAAAGCATCAATAAAACTTTCTTATGGTGGCTGAGCTGTCTACTCTCTGAGGTCTCTTCCAGCGCTAGGTCCTATGGTTACCAATTGTATTTCATAGTTTATACTGTTATTAAGAATCAGAAAGGACAGGAAAGAAACTTTGAGATCATCTAGTAGAGACCCCTTATTTCATAGATGAGGAAAATGAGGCAGAGAGAATTCAAATGACTTGTCCAAAGTCACACAGCTTCTAAAGGACAGAGATAAAATGAGGACCCAGACGTAATACATCCTAGCCCAAGAGTTTTTTCCTACTGTACCAAGATAGCCAAGGTCACAGTATATGATTGTGATGAAATGTTATTGTCCTATAAGAAATGAAAATCAGGATGCTTTCAGAAAAACCTGGATAGCCTTACATGGACTGATGCAAAGTGAAGTGAGCAGAACCAGGAGTACATTGTACACAGTAGCCATGCTGTAGGATGATCAGCTATGAACAACTTACATATTCTCGGCAATACAATGATCTAAGACAATTCTAAAGAACCCATGATGAAAATGTTATCCACCTCCAGAGAAAGAACTGATAGAGTCTGAATGCAGATGGGAGCAAACTATTTTTCATTTTCTTTATTTTTTGTGTGTGTTTGATTTTTGGTCTGTGTTTTCTTTCACAACATGTTTTTCGTGATTGCATATGTATACCTACATCAAAGTACTTGCTGTGTCCAGGAGTGGGAAGGGAAGGAGAAGGAGAGAGAAGCCACAACTCATTTTTTAAAAGAATATTAAATATTATTTGTACATGTAATTAGAAAAAAACAAAATATTTTTAAATGGCCCTTATAGACAGGGCAAAGTACCTTAGACAATATGAGTCAGAAACATCAATCCTGCTCATGCAGCTATTATTCTATTGAAATGCAGGTTAACTCTGTAAGATTTAGTTTTTATCTTATAAAATTGAGGCAATAATTTCCACCTATACAAATGAATGGGACTAAGGCAGAGAGCATCTGTTGAAAGATACCAGATGTGCAAAGAAAAGATCAAAAGTGAGAGGCCCATGGATTATCACCATCACAGGTTTGGGCCACATATGTAACGAAAATAAAAGAACATAGATAGAAAAAAAAAAATACTGTGACTATACATTACTGGACTGAGGTAAGTACTTACCATGGTCCGCCCCTCCCAACAAGTTTCTTCAACCAGTTATACTGTGGCATTAACTTTAGACCTTTTGCTATTGAGACTGAATGAATAAAAAGTATTAAGTTCTTACTATGAGACAAGCATCAAAAATATAAAGAGAAAAAGCGAGACAGACTCTACTTTCAAGTAACTCACACCCTAACCAGAGGAGACAGTGCACAAAAGAAAGGTCAGAAGGATGGAAAGACCTAGAAATCCTAAATGTCCACTGGGGATCCTTGGCTTGCCTTAATAGGTCAGATGACCGTGCCAGGAATTACTAGGACAAAGAAGCAGATGGTAAGGACTGGCAGTCCTGCTCATTGGAAGGAATAGAGCTGGTGCCTCCTATTTTATCTCAGCCCCATGAGCAGTCAAGCACCCTGGATGGGACCTGCAGAGGGGTGATGGAAGACAGCAAAAGGGGGAGGTTGGCACCCATGGCAGTTTCATTTCTCTGGATATTCTCCAGCTTATTAATGTCTTTCCTAAAATGTCATTAATATATAGAACTGAACATAATATTCCAGATATGATCAGACCAAAACACGTACAGTAGGATTATCAACTCCCTGGTCTTGGACACTGTGTCTCTCAATGCAGTCTAAAACTCTATTAGCCTTTTTAACTGACAAGAAGGCAAGTCACTTAACCCCAACTGCCCTGCCTTCCTCCAAAAAGCAAAAACACTTTTAAAAAATTAAAGAAGGCATTGTGTTGTCAGTGGCAGTACATAGGATCAGAGTTTTAAAAAACCTGGATTTGAATCCATGCTCAAAATCTAGATTACAAAACCTGAGTTTCCGTTTTCTCATCTATGAAATGGGGATGATAATTAAATGTATCATACAGAATTATTGCAAGAATCAAATGAAATAATGAAGAGTGAAATGAGACGAGCCAAGAGAACACTGTATACAGTAACAGTAATATTGTGGGAGGTTTCTAATTTTTTAAATTTATTTTTAGTTTTCAATATACATTCCCACAAAATTTTGAATTCCGAATTTG
The DNA here is from genome assembly GCF_028583685.1 of Petaurus breviceps papuanus. Taxonomy (NCBI): domain Eukaryota; kingdom Metazoa; phylum Chordata; class Mammalia; order Diprotodontia; family Petauridae; genus Petaurus; species Petaurus breviceps. The sequence continues at coordinate 6,854,977 of NW_027185665.1, forward strand.
CTCCCCATCTCTCCCCTACTCCCCACCCCAAGATAGCAAGCATACTGATTACTCCTTCCCCCAGTCTGCCCTCTCATATGCCCCCTATCCCTACTCTTACCCCCTAACCCCTTACTTTCTTGTAGGGCAAGATAGATTTCTATAACCCGTTGCCTGTATATCTTATTTCCTGGTTGCACGTAACAACAATTTTTTAACATTTGTTCTTAAAACTTTGAGTTCCAGATTCTCTCCCTTCTTCCCTCCTCACCCACCTTCACTGGGAAGACAAGCAATTCAATATAGGCTATACACGTGTAGTTAAGCAAAACATTTCCATACTAGTCATATTGTGAAAGACTAACTATATTTCCCTCCATCCTATCCCACCTCCTATTTATTCTGTTTTCTCCTTTGACCCTGTCACTTTTCTTTTTTTTGGGGGGGGGGTGTCAGTTTTCAGATAGTTTAGTGATTATTTTGTTTGTTTTTGGATGGGGGAGGGCAGAGCAATTGGGGTTAAGTGACTTGCCCAAGGTCACACGGCTAATAAGTGTTAAGTGTCTAAGGTCAGATTTTAACTCAAGTCCTCCTGACTCCAGGGCCGGTGCTCTATTCACTGTACTACCTAGCCATCCAACCCTATCTCTTTTCAAAAGTGTAGCAATATTGTCTTAAGAACAACTTTGAGCAACTAAGTAATTTTGACTATTATAAACATCCAAATTAACTACAAAGGACATATGAAGGAAGATGCTCTCTGCATCCAGAGAAAGAACTAATAAATAGAAGTATGTAGGGGGTGGCTAGGTGGCGCAGTGAGTAAGAACACCTGCCCCAGAGTCGGGATGACCTGGGATCGAATCTGGGCTCTGACACTTAGCACCACACCCAGAAATAACTGGCCACGTAACCTTGGGCAAGTTACTTAACCCCAATTGCTTAAAATAAAAAGATGTATAAAATGATTTTATATGTACATATGCATGTATGCACACACATATATTTGTGTCTAATGGTAGCTATCTCTAGGGAGAGGGGTGGAAAGAAACAAAAGAGGCGAAGAAATTTAGATGATAACTATTATATATTAAAAGAAAAAGCAAGTTATATGTAATAGATTTGCAGTTTCCTGTGTGATTGCATCTTTTTTATTATGCTATGTTATTTTATTTTATCTGTAAGACTATATTATACTACTATACTCTATGATGGAAATGCTGTTTTATTCCATAAATTTAAAATAAATTTTAAAAAATCAAATGAGATAATATATACAAAATATATTTCACATTTCAAAGTACTATATAAAGGTTAGCTATTACTCAAACTCCAGTGGCTCCTTATTGCCTCCAGGATCAAATGCAAACTCCTCTGCTAGGCATTCAAAGCCCTTCATAACTTATCCCTCCATTGCCTTTTCAATCCTGTCACACCTTACTCCCCTACATGTACCCTTTGATCCAGTGACTTTGGCTTTCTTGCTGTTTCTGGTTTTGTTTTTTGTTTCTTTTGTTTTTTGGAGGGTGGAAGAGAGGGAAATTGGGGTTAAGTGACTTGCCCAAGGTCACATGGCTAGTAAATGTTAAGTGTCTGAGGCTGGATCTGAACTCAGGTCCTCCTGACTCCAGGGCTGGTGCTCTACTCACTGTGCCACCCAGCCACCCCTTTCTTGCTATTTCTGAAAAAAAAAAGAGACTACATCTCCAGACTCTGGACATTTTCTCTAGCTGTCTTTCATACCTGATATGCTCTCCCTCCTCATCTCTGACTACTGGCTTTCCTCACCTCTTTTAAGTCCCAACTAAAATTCCATCTTCTACAAGAATGGGGTTTCCTAACCCCTCTTAATTCTGGTGTCTTCCTTCTCTTGTTTACTTCCTATTTATCCTTTAGACAGCTCGATTGTACATATCTGTTAGCTTGTTGTCTACCCCATGAGATGATAAGGTCCTCAATGTCAGGGATTCTCTTTTTCCTCTTTTTGCATCCCTAGTGTTTAGCACAGTGCCTTCCACATGGTTGCTGTCCAGTCATTTCAGTTGTGTCCAACTCTCTGTGACCCCATTTGAGGTTTTCTTGGTAAAGGTCCTGAAGTGACTTGCCATTTCCTTCTCCAACTCATTTTACAGATGAGGAACTGGAGCAAAAAGGGTTAAGTGACTTGCCCAGGGTCACACAACTAGTAAGTGTCTGAGGCCTGGCACATAATAGGTCCTTAATAAATATCTGCCTTTCTGAATTCCAATATAATGAGGTTTGTAAAGAACTTTACAAATATTATCTCATTCAATCCTCACAGCAACCCTGGGAAGTAATTATTATTAGAATATCTATTTTATAGATGAGGAGATGGAGGCAGATGGAGGTTGTGACATGCCCAGGGTTACACAGAGAGCAAGTGCCTAAGGTCACATGTGAACTCAGGTCTTCCTAATTCTAAGTCTAGTGCTCTATCCACTGTGCCATCTAGCTGCCTATAGACTTATATCACACTCAGAGTCTACTAAAAACCCAGAGTCATTCTCAAAACCACCTACTACTTAACTTTACCTCTCTCATTTTGTACTTGCGAAAAGATTCATTAGCTAGTTAGCTATTTTCTCATCAAAGGCAAAAAATATAAAATTACCGCCCCATTCCTTTACTTTCACAATAGTTATTTGGTGTATTATCTTGCTCCCCTAGCTTTTCATACCCAAGGCAAATGTCTCACTAGCCTTACTCTTACAATGGCTCTGCTTGTGAAGTCAGTCTTTTGAGCTGTTTAAGACATGAAATTTAATAAAGATAAGTGTAATCTTATTGGATTTGGCCTGTCAGGATCTTACTGAAGTCTGACTCTGCCTCCCTCCTAGCTTTAGTCATCTGCAGATCTAATAAACATCATCTATGGCTTTATTCGAGTCACTGATAAAAATGTTCAACAAAAGGCTAAACACAGATTCCTAGAACATTCCATCAGAAACTTCTTTTCCAGGTGATATCCAACCATTAGTTGCACCCACTCTTTGGGAACTGGTCCTTTAATCCATTCTGAATTTACGTAGTTCTATCATCCAGCCCACATTTCTCCCAAAGAATAATATGAAAGATACTGTTACATATTTTACTAAAATCTGGATAAACTAAATATACCACAGTCCCCGATGTATCAGCCTAGTGACCATGTCACATAGCATAATGAGATTAATCTGGCATGATCTATTCTTGAGTAACTCATGTCTGCTCTTTCGAATTTCTGCTTCCTTTATTCAGTGCTCATTAAAACCATCCCTTTAACCACGCAGCCCAGAATTCAGCCAAGAATTCCAATCACCTCTCTGCTCTATAATTCATAGTCTCTATTCTTTCCCCATCTCCACTCCCACCTGTTTTTTTTTTAATTCGAACATTTATCCCTCTCAAAGTCAGCAGTAGCTCTTCACATTCTGACAGTAGCTCTGATCACGACTGTCAGTTCTCTCAGTAATGCCCCCAGTGTAGATCAGCTGGGTGGCTTCAATAATCCAAGGCAGCCAGGTACTCTCTTACTGTCTCCTTGCTTGTGGGGTATCAGATACCACTAACCATTTCCGTTTTGTCCTTTCTAATCCAAAAAGCACTGTCCTTAGCATAGAAAACAGAAATAAAATAAGAGCTGAGCATCTCCAGTTTTTCTCTGACTTGTGTCATCATTCTCCTATCCATCTCCAAGCAGCCTTGTCTTTCTTTGTTCCTCCTCTTTGCCCCAATTTGACTTTTGAAAGCGACTTTGTTATCCTGTTTTCCTCTCCAGTTTTAACTTAATGCAAACTTCAGAGTTTTGGACACTATATTTATTAAGCTACTGCCATGTGTGTGTATCTACTATTATCTGCCCTTGCTTCCATCTTCTGTGAATGTCATTTTGAAATCTCAGTTAATTGGTGAGTTCCCTGTGTATCTACATTGAGCTCTTTAGACAGGTCCCCCTCCCTGGAATTGTTTTCCTTTGTATCTTCAGAATTTCATTCTCGAGAGCTTCCCATTTCCTGGAACCCTACCTTATCCTTTTTCTGAAACCTTTGAACATGTTCTCCCAAAACTTAGGGTATTTGTTAGTTTTCTTTTCTTTTCCTTCCCTGGTACCAACTCTAAAAGACCTTGGAGTCTTTTCCTCAAAAAGTTCCCATAATTTCCACCCAGCAGTTAGGTTTCTCATAGAATTTCAGTTTCTGAGCCACAGAAAAAGCCAAAGAAGAATGAGGAAGTCAGGATCAGCCCAGTAAATAGAGATGATGTAGAACAGGACCAGAGAATGAATTTTAGGAGAAGAGTTGGCAAAGAAAACAGGAGAGATATGTAAGGAGATAACCTGCAGATAGCTCTGCAGTTGCTTTTCCTGGGATGAGCATGTGATAGAGGTAAGTCTGTGAGAAGGGACAAGCTCATGAAGTGAATGATGAAGCAGCAGAAACTAGAAGGGAAGCTGGAGCCAAGCAGCCCAAATATGGGGTCAGCCAGAGGAAGAATTATCGTTCAAATCCTTGAGTACCTGTCGCTGCCCATGAAGGGAAGACAAAGACCAATCAAGATGCCCCACATCCTGAGTCCCACAACTAACTGGATATGAGTGGAACAGCATTTGGGGAGAAGTTGACAAGGAGGTCGTTCAGATTCTAATCATCTGAACAGTCATTCCTGGAACTTCTGGCTTTGAGTGTACCTTAAAGTATTAGCATGTACCTGTAGACATCATTAACCTGGGTCTAGAAGAAGTCAACTGCATACACAAAATTATTTTGCTTTTTTGGTCATAAGGAAAGAACTATATACAAATATACTTACATGATCCACTCCATAGTTCCATATTCAAGTGATTAGAGTCTACTGAAATACAATAGAGAAGGAAAGAGGACTGATTCTTGGTGGGGGGGAGGCAGGAGGGGGAGGGGGGGGGGGGGAGGGGTTGCCAGTAAACCAAGAGACTAACTGCATAAATGTATATACCCACAACATCCCAGAACAAAGAGAAAGGGGATGGAGAAGTAGCTAGCTTTCGGAAAACAGTAGAGATCTTGTCATATCCCCTTGAGGACCTAGGGTCCTAGACTTGGTATATAAAAGCTGGGGTAATGATGAGATTGTCTGTGTGGGGTCTTTATTGTGAGAAAGGTACAGGCAAGTGGCCAGCAGTGGCCCCTGGTGGTTGAAGAGGGATGAAATTATCATTAGGCCAAGTCAAAAAATCCTTATCTGCTATGCTTTTTGGCAGAAAACTCTAGATAAGTGAAGTCTATCACGTTGCTAGATTATGTTCTGAAGCAGGATTGTAATTTGTTTCCTGAATTCATCTATTTCCTGTTTCTGTTCAGGTAGCCTGTAGCATATCTGATGATAATATCACTTCGTTTTCTGATTCTGATCTTTAGCCAAATGTTTATTATGTTTCCTGAGTTTTCTCACAAGCATGTCTTCTTAATATACAACGTGTTTCTTCCTCCTTGCAACCATTTTCATATGTCTTAGAGGCAATTAGGAGGTGCAGAAGAGAGAGCCAGGCCTGGAGTCAGGAAGACCTGAGTTCAGATTTGACCTTAGACACTAGCTGTGTGGTTCTGGGCAAGTCAACTTAAATTCTGTTTGTCTCAGTTTCCTGAACTGTGAAACCAGGGCTAATAATATTGTTTGTCCTTCATTTTCAAAGAGGACCAATACAGCTCACTCTTTCTTCCAGAGTCTTCAAAGTCCAGTGGTAGGACAAAAGTTAAGATGACTGCCGATGGCCTGGGATGCAATGGATAACCTCAGTGCCTTCCTTGTCTAAGCTCTTCACAGCTCCTCCTTCAGCCGCCTTCATGGTCATTGAAACAAATAGTTCACATGTGCCTATTCCACCAGAGGAAGTCTTCATATGCTTGGGGTAGATATCCCCCTAATTTACTGACATATTGGAGGCCAGTAGGTTAGCCCCACCTGGTTTGGCCCATCTGTCAAGATGGTTTCACCAGAGTGTGGCAGCTGTACATTGTTCAGCCCCTTGGAGCTACAGTTAAGAGTTGGGTGGCAGGTGGACACCAAAGGTGGCTGATGAGTAGCCCTGAAAAGAGCCCATCAAGCCCTCCCAGCAGAGATGTTAACCCTCCCTGAACACTCCCATACACCCCTGGGATAATAATAGCACCTGTCTCCCAAGGATTCTGTGAGTCAAATGAGATAATATCTGCAATGCACTCAGCACACACGCATGCCCAGAACATGGTAAGCACTTAATAAATGGTTTTCTCCATGCTGTTCTTTTGAACATCATTTGCCTTACCAAGAGAAGCAGCACGATGTAATAGAGAGATAACCTGCCTGGAAGATCTGGTTTCAAGTCCTGAATCTAAAGCAATATTGACTTTGTAACCCTGGGCAAGTCACTTAAACTCTCAATGCAGTTCTCTAAGATTTTAAATTGTGGAGTCAATCAGTCAGCTAGTATTAATTAAGCACCCATATTCTGTGCACAGGTCACCCCTGCGGGAAGTCTCAGAGGAAAGGCGCTGCTGAATTTAAGAACTGGGAAAGCTCCTTGAAGATAGTGGGTCTTTAATTGAGCCTTGAAAGAAATTGGAGAAGCTAGAAAGAAGTGGGGATGAGAGCAGAGACTGTTCCAGGTATGTCTGGCAGCCAGTGAACATGCCTGGAGTCAGGAGATGGACTGTGATGGACTGAGAAGAGCAAGGAGGCCCAAGTCACTGAATCACATTATGTGGAGGGGAGAAAGTCATAGAAGATTTTAAAAGTAGCAGGTGTGATGTATAAAAAGTTTGAGAGACATAGTTTCTGGGTAATTAATCATTTTATTAATTTTACTAAAGGCTAATTAATTAAAGGGATCAGTAGCTCTCTTAAATGTCAAAGACCTCTCATGAAATCCACTCAATGTTCATATGCCCTTGGAAGAATGGGTGTCCCTGAGCGTGGCCATCAACTCTGATTACTTAACAATTAATGGGAGAATGACTATTCTAATGAGGGGCTGGGGGACCCTCAATTACAATCACTCTTTTTTTTTCCTTTTTTGGGGGGGGGAAGGCAATTGGGGTTAAGTGACTTGCCCAAGGTCACACAGCTAGTTTTTGTGTTAAGTGTCTGAGGTTGGATTTGAACTCAGGTCCTCCTGACTCTAGGACTGGTGCTCTATTCACTGTGCCACCTAGCTGCCCCAGTCCAATCCCTCTTGCTCCCAGACCACTCCCAGCCTTGCTAATCTAGACAAAGGATCTTACCACCACCCCTAAGCCTAAATAGAATACAATCTACTTCCCCAATTAGGCGGGTTCAGAACAAGATTGAGGGGAAAATTAATCCAATCTCGTTATGAGCAATATCCTTTAGGTGATGGCTTGACCTGGTAGAGAGTGAAGATATAAGAAGGGCAAAAACCCTGGATCTCCCCAATATTGTATTATTTAATAATCATTCTCTCACAAGGGACCAGGTTATGAATGACTTTTAAAACCAGGCAGAAAAGTTTATATTTCATCCTGGAAGGAATAGGGAATTGCTGGAGTTTACTGAATAGAGGGATGGCATGATCAGAACTGCATGTTAGGAAAATCATTTAACAATTTAACATTTTAACAATAGAAGATGTACTGGAGTGGGTAGAGATGAGACAGGAAGACCACCCAGTAAGCAGTGAATAGAGCACTGACCCTGGGGTCAGGAGGACCTGAGCTGAAATCTGACATCAGACACATGATACTTTTTAGCTGTGTGACCATAAGCGAGTCACTTAACCTGATTGTCTCACCAAAAATGGATAGATAGACAGAAACACATATATGTGTATGTGTGTGTATGTGTATATATATATACATATATATATACATATATATGTATGTATGTATATAGGTGATGCAGGCTGTACCAGGGTGGTAGCAATATCAGAGGAGAGATGGGGGTATTTTCAAGAAATATTGAGAAGGCAGAAATAACAGGACTTAGCAACTACTTGGATATTTGGGGGGGCAGGTGAAAGAGAGTAGGCACACACGATACAGGGTTATGAACTTAGAAGGTTGGTGGTGCCCTCAACAATAATGAGAAGGAATATTCAAGATGGTGGATGGCCCAGAGAGAGAACCAGGGCAGGAAGCACTGAAGTATAAGGACATCCCAGCAGACTCCTGAACTAGTGTTTAGTTCAGGAACAAATGTACAGGACCTAAAAAGAGAGAAGCTCGGGTCAGACATCACCCCACCCAGCCACCCATGTGCATAGAATCCAGCAGTAACATAAAATTCAAAGTTAAGAAATAGACAAGAAGAATGAACAAACAAAAAGAATTTGACTTGGGGTGGCCAGGTGGCTCAATGAGTAAGAGTGCTGGCCCCAGTATTGGGAGACCTGAGATCAGTTCCAGCCTCAGATACTCAGCACCCACACAAAAATAACGGGCCATGTAACCTTGAGCAAGTTAGTTAACCCCAATTGCTTTTTAAAAAAAAAAAAAGGAATTTGACTATGAAGACCTACTATGATGACATGGAAGCTCAAAACAGAAACACAGAAGTTTAGGAAAAGATCTACAAACAAAGCCTTGAATAAAAGTACATATTGGACACAAGCCCCACAAGAATTCCTATAAGAATTAGAGAAAGTGCTAAAAACCAAATGAGAGTTATGGAAGAAATATATGAAAAGAAAATTAACAGCTTGGTTAAAAAAATACAAAACCTTTCTAAAGAAAATAACTCCTTGAAAATTAGAGTTGGCTGAACAAAAACTAATGATTCCTGAGACATCAAGAAATAATAAAAAGTAAAATCAAAAAAACTGAAAAAATAGAAGAAAGTATGAAATGACTCATAGGAAAAGCAACTGATCTGAAAAAAAAAAGATTTAAGAGAGATAATTTAGGAACCATTGAACTACCTGAAAACTATGAATAGCAACAATGCCAACAAAAGAACCTAGACATTATATATTAAGAAATCATAAAAGAAAATCATTCAGTTCTCTTACAACTAAAGGTCAAAGTAGATTTTTTTTAAAAGCTCACTAGTCACTTCCTGAAAGAACCCCAAAGTGAAAAGTCCTAAGAATATCATAGTCAAAAGCCGGCTTCTAGACCAAGAAAAAAATACTCTGAACAGCTGGGAAGCACAGTCAGGATCACACATGATTTAATAGCCACAACTGTGAAGAAATGGAGAATTTGGAATATGATATTCTGAAGGACAAAGGATCTAGGCTTTCAATCAAGAATAACGTACTTTAGGGGTGGCTAGGTGGTGCAGTGAATAGAGCACCAGCCCTGGAGTCAGAAGGACCTGAGTTGAAATCTGACCTCGGACACTTAACACTTACTAGCTATGTGACTTTGGGCAAGTCACTTAACCCCAACTGCCCTGCCTTCCCCCCTCCAAAAAAAAAAATAACCTACTTAGCAAAACTATAATCTAATTTCATAATTCGAAGGGACTGCAGCAGTGCCATACCCCACAAACCATCCCCAATCCAACAACCCCAACAAATGGCCATCTTGTCTTGTTGTTAGGACAATTTTCTGAACAACAAAAAAAAAAAACAATCAAAATTTGCCTCTTTAACTTTTGGGAGTAAAAGAATCAGTCAAATTCCTTTTCCACGGGGCAGCTTTTCAAGTAGTTGAAAATACTGTGCCCATTCTCAAAGTCTTCTGTTTTCTGGGCTAAATATCACATTTCCTTCAAAAAATCCTCCAATAGCATTGGCTCAAGACCCTTTCCCATGCTGGTTGACTTCCTCCAGAAGCTCTCCAGCTTATCAACATCCTTTCTAAAATGGGACTCCCAGAACTGGACTCAACACTATCTCTAATCTGACCATGGCAGAGGTTAGAGGTGCCATCACCTCATTATTCCTGGAAGCCATGCTTCTTTTCATACAGTTCAAAACTATATTTTAGGGGTTTTTAAGGTTGACATATGACACTGTTGACTCACATTAGACATGTGGGGACTATCCCCCAATCCTCTATCTTTCTAAACTATTATCTAGTCCTCCATCCATCATGTAATACTTGTAGAGTCCATTCCTGGAACGCTTCCTCAGTTCTAACATTTCTTTAGCTCTAATCCATATCCTTTTTCAGTGAGTGAAGATTAAGCTTTGTTCCCAAATGACCAAAAGGAAAAACATAATGGGGGAAAGAGCAAAAAGAGGTTCCTCCCTACTTCCTACCCAGTATCCCCTTTGCTTAAGTCATTCATTTCCTTTACCTTGGGAACTTGTCAGGTCATCTTCAAGTCCACTGTCTGGTTATCGAAACATTTCTTAGCCTGTATCTTTAAAATTCTCCAAAGACATTTCCATCCCTTTAGAAAGTCCTTGCTACCTAAGTCCATTGGAGTGCACTTGGGAAGAGACAGTCTCTGAAGTAACAATTCTAGAAAGTTTTGGAAGTGATTTAGCTGGTGAAGGGAGGGTTTTGAGTAACCAGAGGACAGAACAGGAGTACTGGACTTCCAGAAGGAAGAAAATAAGAGAAGGAACAGCGATAAGAGCTGAAAGACCTTGCCTACCTGTATTTTTAATTGGGGCCAGTCCTAACAGAGGGTGTTAATGTACCCCCCAAAAGTCCACTCTTAGTGACTCTTCTCACCTCAGAACCTGACACCAATTGAGATAGCTCAGCCAATATTAAAGCTCCTTCTCCCAGAGGATGTAACTATCAGCTAGGCAGTATGTCAGCTCCCCCTGCAAAGGACAGGGCTAGGACACTTGATTGGGAGAATTGCATGTTGCCCATTTTGCTGGAGGCTGAGGCTTTTCTTTAGCTTCTGTGTGGTACTGATGGAGCCACTGTCCTGACTTCAGTCTCCCACCCTGCGGGGAGGTTATGAAAGCGGTGGACAAAACCCGGGGCTCCCTGGGGAATCAGTGATTCTGAAGAGGGCTCTGAGGCTGTGGGGAGGACAGGTCAATCAATAAATAATAATAATAGTGTGGAGATGGGAGAGGAGAGAGCAGGGAGAGAAAGTGCCTGCATGCTAGCCTCTAAACACAGATGGCTTTTTTCCCCTCCTCCTTTTCTTCTCTTCCCTTCCCTTCCCCCTTCCCCCTTCTGGCATTTGGGAAGGAAGGCTAGAGGATCCTCAACTCACATCTGCATGGTGTACACACACACACACACACACACACACACACACACACAGGCATGCACGCGTGCATGCACATGTATTGCTGGATCCAGCCCTGAGCAGCTGGATTTTATTTTGCCATTTTCAATTTTCTCATTATCAACATTTAGATTCATCTCTTTTTCCTCACCAGTTGTTAGGCTTTTTCCTTTGAGCAGATGTGGAAGAAATACTGAGACATCCCTCCTTCCTGGGGCAGTAATTGCCACCCATTTCCTTAGCTATGCAAACAGTTGCTTCAATTTTACTCCCAATTTTCAGCTTTTAAAATCCTCTCTGGCCTGGGTTTCTCTTCCTCTTTTTCTCCCCCTGTTATAATCAAGCCAAACTTTGCCCTTGCATCTCACTGCATAGTGAGCTTTTTCCTCCAGTCCCACTCCCAAGGTCTCTCCAGAGCCCTACATAGATTGCAAATCATCCCCGAAAGCTGGGAGAATGGGAAGATGGCCTTTGAAAAGCCTCTCTTCTCTTACTGACCGTGAGCCCCTCCTCCTTACTGACTGGACCTGTCTTTGGCTAAAATGTAGATATTATGTGAGAGGCATAACCCCAGAGTCATCCACACCCATTAGCACCTACCATATTAATAATGAAATAAAAATGAAAATGGCAGTGATTAAAATTTATAAAAATATTTTTCCTGCTAAAATTGTCATTGCAAGTGTAGATGATAGTAGACATTTATACTGGAATATTTTCATCTAGGATTTCATCAACGCACACCAGACCAGGAACTAGGAATGAAGCCCAAACCAAACTCCTTTTATTATTATCCTTTCCCCAAATCCCTTCTCTTTTTGCCAACTTACCTGTTACTGTTTAGGGTACCTCTGTCCTCTGAGTCGTTCACACTGACCCCTCAGGTATCATATCCAATTGCTGCCAAGGTCTGTGGATTTGTCCATAATGCCTCCTCTCCTCTGATACCGCAAACACGGGTCCTCAGCACTTCCCACCCAGACAGCACCAAAAGCCTTTTATCGGTTGGTCTCCCTGCCTTGAGTCTCTCCCTGTTCCAGTCTATCCTCCCCTCAACTGTCCAAATGATCTTCCTAAAGCCCCTACTAGAGCTTCCCCCGATATTAACTTGAGCTCCCACTGAATGTATTCTGCACACACATATTTGTTTGCACGTCCTCTCACCCTTTAGAATGAAAGCTCCTTGAGGGCAGGGAAATGTGTCTTTGCCTCTTTTTTTTTTGTATCATTGTAATCAATTCATAAAGATACTGAGTATCTCTCCACTGGATTTTATACATGAGGAAACTGAGGCAAACAGTGTTAAGTGACTTTCCCAGGGTCACACAGCTAATAAGTGTCTGAGGCTGAATTTGAACTCAGGTTTTCCTGACTATGGCCCAGTGCTCTATTCACTATACCATCTAAGATGAGGCTCCCTAGAGGAGGGACTTGCTCACAGTCACACAGCTAGTTCAGGTCAATTCAGTTCAGAGTCAGTATTAGAATTCAAGTTTCCTCAGTCCCAGAAGGGAGAAGTCTTCTGACATAACCAAGTTAAAGATTTTTATTCTTTTGACCATTTGACTTCCTTTATCTGGCTCCCCCTGAAGATGAAGAAACTTTACTATTTTTTTCTTTCCCAGTCTCTTGAAACTGTTTTTTTATTTTTATTTATTTCTCCAAGACTACATCTCCTACTCGCAAGCATGCTAAAAGGACGTTGATCACTCCTTCTGTTCCGGTCCCACTGTTGATCAGCTCAGGAGCTTTGACCCACTCTGTTTCTAGCCTGGGTGCTTCCGTGGCCTCTTAAGCCACGTGGTGGCCCACTCCTCCCCCATATTGTGCTGGGTTTAGAGCCAACCTGCTGTGACCCAGAACTCTAAAACTTAGGCAATTCACCAGGCTCAGCTTCCTCAATATCAGGACCAATAGGTCTGAGCTGCCATGTCTAACAGGTATATGATTTTTTAAACTCTTTCTATGACCTCTAGAACTGAGCCAGTTTTTTCCATCTTTCAAAGATCCAGGATTTCATTCACGTGGGAACCCTCTTCATAGACACAAATTTATTCCAATCCATCTAGTAGACATGAATGTCTGTGGCAAAATGAAATAAAACTGCATTCATTGGTAGCTGACTTTTTTCCCCTTCTGGACTAATCTAGATCCCATACAGGAGGCCTTTCCAACACAACGGGATTCATCTGAGCTCGTGTTCTACAGGCATAGTTCTCAGGATGAGAAATTCAATTTTAAAAAGAAAAATGTATCTTAAGTCAAGAAACACAGGTTTCTTCAGGGGAGGCAAGCAGGTGGTACATTTTGCAGGGACAGAGGTTAGATTTTCAGAGATACTAAAAATGTAATCTGCTACTCATCCTCTAAGTTTTTCCCACCTTGTTCAGGGTTGGGTCTGGAGCGAAATAAGATGCTCAGAGACAGTCTCATAGTTAACAAAGGAAAGTTTCCTTAGCGATAGTACAGAAAAGGTATTCAACAAAATATTGATTCAGTCGGGCACAGATTCCCCACTTCTGAATCCCTTTGTTAGTGTATCTGTCGAAAGCCTATGCCAAGTTTGGGGGGCTGAGCAATCTATACCTTCTCTGCTTGCCCTTGTACTTAGGCAACCAAGAATCTATGTGAATGAGTCAAGCCTTAGCCCTCTGGACCAAGTAAGTCTCGAGGATAGTTTCAGTACCTTTGAAATAAAAACTAACCTAGCTTCAGTGGGATCTTTGTTGCTTCTTCTAGGATACACCTACTTTCTAAAGACCTCAGTTTAAAAAGGAAATGAAATTTCTATGGTATTACCTGAGGCATTATGCAATCACTACCTTCTTTCAGAGATGTTCACTAATTTCTTTACCAAGAGATCTTCTGAGGGAAAAAAATTGAAATGAGAATACCTGTGGAAAAGATAATACCAATGACTAATTCATACTAAGGTATAAATGACTAACATTGGAGTCAGTCAATAAACATTTACTAAGTAACTCCTATTGAACAGGAATTGTGCTAAGTGCTGAGGTTACAAAAAAGACAAAGAATCTCTCTTCTCAAAGAGCTCACAGTCCAGTGGGGAAGACAGTACACAATTATGTACAAACAGGACATATACAAGATAAATTGGAGACATCTCAGGGGGAAGGCACCAAGATTAAGGAGTACCTGCTAAGGTTTCTTGCAGAAGGTAGGACTTTAACTGAGACCTAAAGGAAATTGGAAAGCAAAGATGATGAGAGAATGACTTCCAGGTGTGAGGGGCAGCCAGTGAAAGTGGCCAGAGCTGGGAAATGAAGCATCAACAGCTAGGAGGTAAATGTCACTGGATCACATTGTGTAGAGGGAAATATGGTCTAAGAAGACTGGAAAGGCAAGAGGGGACCAGGTTATAAAGGGCTTTGGAAAGCCAAACATAAGGTTTTATTTTTGATCTTTGAAGTGATGAGTTTATTGAATATTGGGGTTACATGGTCAGCCCCGATTCTTTTGGAAGATCAGTTTGACAGCTGAGTGGAAGATGGATTGAAGTGGGAAGAAACTTGGAGCAAGTAAACCAATGAACAGGGTATTTTAAGAAGACAGGTGTGAGTGATGAGGGCCCACACCAAGGCAGTGGCAGCATCAGAGAAGTGAAAGAAGCATGTTCAAGGAATGTTGTAATGGTGACACTGCCATTGGATATGGGGAGGGGGTAGTGAATAGGCCAAGCTGAAACCTGCTTGTAGGTGACACCGTGGATGGAGTCAAGAACTCATCTTCCTGAGTTCAAATTCAGCCTGATTCTTACTAGTGTGTGACCCTGGACAAGTCACGCAACCCTGTTTGTCTCAGTTTCCTCACCTACAGAATGAACTGGAAAAGGAAATGGCAAACCACCCCGGTATCTTTGCCAAGAAAACCCCAAGTGGAGTCACAAAAAGCCAGACATGACTGAAACTGCTGAACAACAACATTTTCCAGGGGGGAAAAAGTATGCACAACACACTTTTAAGTGTAATCTCTATTAACATTTTCTTCATTACTTTCTTAAACCTAGAAAATCAGCAAAACAATAAATCAAGCTCCATTTTGTAGCACTCTTCAATTTCCAAGGTATCTGTAGTGTTTTGTTTTGTTTTGTTTTGTTTTTTAACAGCTTTGTAGATGCTGATCTCCGATCAAATTTGGGAGCAATGAAAAGGAAGGGGGTTTGTGTTTACTGAGCCTTTCAGAACCTTTGAGATATCAGCTGTGTTATTCTCAAACAATCATACATTTAGAGCTAGAAGTGACTTTAGGGGTCTACTCCAACCCCCTTACTTTAGAGGCAAAGGGAACTAATGGCCAAAATTATGAAGGGACTCATTGACACAACTACACAACAATGCAATTACAGATTTGGAGTTTACAAGGAACTCCAATCCTTTCATTTTATAGATGGGGAAACTGAGGCACAGAGGCCTGGAGTATTTTGGAGGCCCAGTTTTGCCCTTTCCTCACTGTTTACAAAGGACTGGAAGCCAGGTTCTTTTTTCTCCAGTTCTAGGACTTCTCTTGTCTTCATTCATCCCCCCCCACACCTCCCTTTGTCTGCTGGCACTCAGAGACCCCTTTCCTCACTCATGTCCCACTGTGGTGCTGCCTGGTGCTAGGCAGGCTCAGTCCCCTCCTCAGTATTGGCTGCATACCCTCAGACAGGAATTTTCTACTTCAGTCACTTGCTTAACAGAAGCCCAAGTGTGAATGACCTGAAAAGGAGGTTGGGAGGGCTGGCTGCTCCCAAGGCCTGCAGCTTCCCTAGAGATTGAGGCTTCAAAGTACTCTGCCCCAACCCTTTCCAGCCAGATCATGTCAGCCAGACAGGAAGATGCCCCTTTTCCTCATCCTTCACACAGAATGGCATATAGCCTCCCCTTACCCACTCTAAGAAGGAAAGGATCCAGAGGTGATTAGCACTGAGTTCATTGAAAATCTGGTTCTCTCCAGGAAGCTGCTAAAAAGAAGGTGCTAATTCACATTTCTACTCACATCAGTCACTGACGGTATTGAGGCCAAACCACAGAGGGCCAGTGTACAAAACATTGTACAGTCATGTGATGTAGCCCTCTTTCAATTCTCTAATCTAAGGGCAGGAGTTGAGGAAGGCAGGGAAAGAAGATTGCCAGGACAGATAATACCATGGAATCAATAACCTCGGATTTGGAAGGACCCGAGAGAAAGGCAGCATGATGAGCTGCAATGAGCTCCAGACCGGCAGTCCGAGGACCTGGGTTCAAGTCTTTCAGACTCTCTGAGCCTCCATTTCTTGAAGAAATCAACTGCAATGTCACTTGTAGCTCTAAATCATATCACTTGACCTGGATAATAATCCTCTCTACCTGCAGCATTCATAATAAGTGGTCACTTGACCCCTAGTTGTTAGGAATTCACTCATTTCAGGGGTATCTCTGACTGTTAAGAAATTTTTCCTTGTATCAAGTTGAAATCTGTCTCCTCTGCAGTGTCTGTCCAATGTTCGTTCCTACTTCTCCCCTTTGGAACCAAGCAAATGATGAAGTAGCAGTTATATGAGTAGGCCAGTGAGTCAGCAAATATTTATTAATGCCTACTATGTGTCAGGCATGGTGCCTTAGCACAGTACTGGGAGGAAGGAAGGAAGGAAGGAAGGAAGGAAGGAAGGAAGGAAGGAAGGAAGGAAGAAAGAAAGAAAGAAAGAAAGAAAGAAAGAAAGAAAGAAAGAAA
>NW_027185665.1:6876782-6887856 GCF_028583685.1 Petaurus breviceps papuanus
GGGAAGGGAAGGGAAGGGAAGGGAAGGGAAGGGAAGGGAAGGGAAGGAAAGGAAAGGAAAGGGAAGGAAAGGAAAGGAAAGGAAAGGAAAGGAAAGGAAAGGAAAGGAAAGGAAAGGAAAGGAAAGGAAAGGAAAGGAAAGGAAAGGAAAGGAAGGTAGGCCAAAAGAAAGGGAAGAAGGGGTTAGGAAAGAAGGAAAAAAAGGAAAAGAAGGAAGAAAGGAAAGAAGGAAAGAAGGCAGAAGAGAAGGTTGAGGAAAGAAGAAAAAAGGAAGGCAAGGGGGAGGGAGGAAGGAAGGAAAAGGGAGGAAGGAAAAAGGAGGGAGGAAGGAAAGGAAGAATTAAAAGGGGAGGGAGGAAGGGAAAAAGGGAGAGAAAGAGGAAGGAAAAAGGAGGAAAGAAAAAGAGGGAGGGAAGATATAGGGAGGGAGGAAATAAGGAAGAAGAAATAAACATTTATTAAGCACTGAAGATGTGCCAGGCACTGTGCTAAACATAAGAATTTTCTCATTTGATCCTCACAACAACCCTGGGAGATAGATACTGTTATTATCCCCATTTTACAAATGAGGAAACCATCGGTTAAGTGACTTGCCTAGTGTCACAAAGGTAGAAAGTATCAGGGATCACATTTGAACTCAGGTCTTCCTAACTCCAGGCTCAGCACTCTATCCACTGTGCATCACCTAGCTGCCTCAGACATCAGTCTAACAACAAGTAAGAATCAAACAATCCTGCCCCTCAAGGAGCTTACATTCTAATTGGGAAAGCAAAAAGTCTGTGTGTAGGTATATACAGGAGAGAAAAGAATGAATATGAAAAAGGACTGAAACTACAGAATTACCTTTTAATATTCTTCCCCCCCCCCTTAGGTGATGATATTTTCCTGTGAATATTTTACTTGTTCTCTCTAGTCTGAGAATTTGAAAATGATCT
This sequence comes from Petaurus breviceps papuanus, assembly GCF_028583685.1. Lineage (NCBI taxonomy): Eukaryota > Metazoa > Chordata > Mammalia > Diprotodontia > Petauridae > Petaurus > Petaurus breviceps. The sequence goes on from NW_027185665.1 coordinate 6,877,717, forward strand.
ATTGCACCAAGACCACATGTAACTTGACTGTGTCTACAGGAAAGAACCAGATCAAACCTGCAGATCCAATAGAACGGGAGCTCCTAGAGAGAAGAGACCACTGTCACTTTTGTCTTTGTATCTGTAACATGTAACACGGGGCATGGGTGTTTCTTGTTGCATTTAAATCTGAAACAAACATTCCAATGATCTTGTCAGTCTGTTCTTCCTTAAGAAATAGAAGGGTATGAGGCAAAAGCCTTGGAGTAAGAGAACCTGGGTTTAAATTATACTCCTAACACGTTACCTGTATGATCCTGAACAAGTCATGTAAACTTCGCTGCCTCACTGTTCTAATCTGTAAAATGGGGCCGTTCTTAGAATACTATATCTAGAAGTGGAGCAGACTTACAGGTCAGTTAGTCCAATCTTATCCATTTATAGATGAAGATAATGAGGTCAGGGGTCACTAAGTGACTCACCTGCACTCCCCCTCCTCAGGACTCCCTTGTCCAATCCTCCTCACAATACTTTTTCCCAGCCTGATATCTTTTTCTCTCTCTTGATCTCTCGTTCTATGTCTCTAAGTCTATCTCTATTTCTTTATTATAGTTTATCTCTGATTCTCTGTCTCTGTATCTCTATCTATCTCAGTCACTATTTTTTTCTCTCTATCTCTCTGTTTCTGTCTCTGTCTCTTGTCTCTGTCTCTTCTTCTGCCTATCTCTCCCTGTCTCTGTCTCTCTCTTCCTCTCTGTCTATCTTTGTTTCTCTCTCTCTGTCTGTCTGTCTCTCTCTCCTCTCCCCCTCTCTCTCCCTCTCCCCCCCCCCATGTGGAAGGAGCAGGACACAGAAGTGAAAGTGATTCTCATTAGGTAATTCACACCCCAGGAGGCAGTGAAGTGTGAATAATCCTGGAAGGATGTCATTATCTCTTGAGAAGCTCATCCCCGGAGGTTCCTTGTTTCTGGTTATGGGAAATCTTTAGTGAGAAGAGGGAGGGCGGCAGAAGGGAGATGAGATTTTTTTTTTTTAATTCTGAGCAGGAAATGGAACACAAACAGTTTAAATGTTTACCTCCTAAACCAAAAGTGTTTTAGTATTTCAGAAGTAAGGACCTCATTCCTTAGATCTCATCTTTTATTTTCCACAATGTTTAGTGTTTAAAAAGGAAAAAGGAAGCCTTACAGGGGTGGGAAACCTCTGGCCTTAAGGCCATATGTAGCCCTCTATGTCCTCAAGTGTGGCCCTCTATGTCCTCAAGTGTGGCACTTTGACTGAATCCAAACTTCATTCAAAGGACCACACTTGAGCGCCTAGAGGACCACACTTGAGCACCTAGAGGGCCACAGGTTCCCCACCCCTTCCTTAGGATTTCTCCAGCTCCATAGGTAAAGAGTAAGTATTTGGAGAGAGAACAAAGGAAAGGCTTTCCTCAGGTTAGCATTAAAGGAAGTTAGATTGTGACTGTCACATAGGAAGTAAAATTATTAAAGTCTTTACCAAGCTGGGGCCCTCACATCATGATCACAGAATCACAGAAACTAACCATTGTAAAGAAAGGCCCAGAGACCATGAAGTACAACCTGCACCTGACCCGGAATCCCCTCGGCACTACTGCTAACAAGTGGTCATTCAGCATCCACCTGAAGACCTCTGATGAAGGAGAAACCACTACCTCCCAAGGGAAATCACTGCCTCCCAAGGCAGCCTATTCCACTTTTCAACCATTCTGATTATTGGGGATTTCCCCCCACCCCCCAAAAAATCAGCCCTTCTGTAACTTCCACCCTTTCAGGTCAAGTAGAACACCTCTAAGCCCTCTGCAGGTGACAGCTATCACGTCAACTAAAGCTTTTTTTCAGGCTAAACACCCCTAGTTCAAGAAGCCATTCCTGATCGGGCATGTTCTCTAGTCCTCTCATTATCCCAGTCACCCTTTAGATTTGGTCTAATCAGGGGAGAGAAGAATGGGATGAATACCATCTTCTTCTCAACTCTGTGTCTCCTTTAATATGTCTGGGAATTGCATTGGCTTTTTTTTTTTTGACCGCCATATCGAAAGTATTAACTTATATTGGTGCAATGGATGGAGAACTTGAAGGCAGGAAGAACTGAAATCAAATACTTATTAGTCTACCTGTTCTCAGCAATGCAAAGACCGGAAACAACTGGAAAAGACTCGTGATGGGAAATGCCATCCACATCCAGACAAAGAAATATGGAGTCTGGATGCAGATCAAAGCAGACTATTTGCTCTCTCTCTCTTTTTTTTTGTTCTGTTTTGTTTTTTCTTTCTAATTCTTCTATACAACATGACTAATGTGAAAATATGTTTAATAATAATGTATATGTAGAGCCTATATGGGATTGCATGCCTTTTGGGAAGGGTGACGGGGAGGGAGGCAGAGAAAATTTAAAACTTACGGAAGTGAATGCTGCAAACTAAAAATAAATAAATTAGTTTGTAAAAATAAAATAAATACTTATTAGCCATATGACCTGGGCAAGTCACTTCATGGTGGTCTGCCTCAGTTTCCTCATCTGTAAAATGGATGGCAATAGTACCTCCATCCGAGAATTGTTGGGAGGGTCAAGTGAGGGGTTTATAAAGTGCTGCCTACAAGTTTTTCCTTGTATCCAGCATCCAGTAAACTCTCCACATCTCCTTCATAAGCACTGTTGCCTAGCAATGATGGCTCCTTCTACCCTGTACCAAAAGCTGACTTTTTGACTCAAATGTAGAACTTTGCATTTGTGTACATGATCTAATCTTTTTGGATTCCTGAGCACGCTTTGTAGAGAACACTCTTCCAGAGAAAGAACTATGGAAGATTGCCTGGGTTCTTAATGTCTCTCCTGCCTTTTTGGAGCTTTGTTATATGTTTCTTGTTCTTGAGTTGCTGTGTGTGTGTGTGTGTGTGTGTGTGTGTGTGTGTATGAGAGAGAGAGAGAGAGATACTCTAAGATAATGCCAGAAACATTGGACTTAGAATCAGTAGGCCTAGAGTCCAATTGTGTTTGGCACATAGCAAGTGTTTAATAAAAATTGATTGATGGTAAGTTTAGAAAGGTAATGTGAAGTCAGATTGCTAAGAGTATTAAATGCTAAAGAAGGGAACCTGCATTTTATCTTCAAGCCAAGAGGGAGCCACAGTAGATTACATAAAATCAAGGTATATTGGTGGGCAGGTGTCTGTTTACCTTGGGTTTTTTTTGTTTTGCTGTGGTTTTTTTTTTTACACTATGGTATAAAAGATAGACCATTGACCTTGGAGTTGCGAAGCCCTAAGTTGAAAGCTACCTCTGACAATCATCAGTTTGGACAAGTCATTTAACCTCTCAGGGCCTTAGTTTCCTCTGATAATATTTACTAAGCAACCTTTTGTAGCAGCAAGCACCCCAGCATCCCTAGGGTGGCTGCCAACATGGGTTCTTAGATCTGCTTTGTTAAAGGAAAGCAACTCAAAATGGGTTAACAAGCTTACTTTAATCAGTTAAACATATATTGTTTACCTAGTTCAGGGGAAAAAGGTCAGCACCCCAAACTTCAGAGTATACAGACAGAATTATCAAGACAGAGAAACAGATCAAGTAGACAGATTTCCAAACTGTCCAACCATTACATCCATACCAAATCAACATCTGGGTTTTTCAAAGCCGGGGGGCTCTCAACAACGGCTTTCCAGAGTCTCATCTGATCAAATCACAGAACACTTCTCAAAGTGAGCCCCAAAGCAAAACCTCACATCAGGGATTATATAGCCTTCTCCTGGGTCAGAGAATGTAACCACCCTCTTGACCCATTGCCCAATCACACAGCATCAAGGTGTGGGCATTCCTGAAAACCATGCCTCTTGCCACAGGCTCCATGTGACAGTATATTTTCAAATCAAGGAAGGTTCTCAGAGTTTCTTAAGCCTATCAAAGGGCCTAGGGACAGGGAAGATCTTTAAATTTGCATTTCCATTACACCTTTAAAAGAAGTAAATGCCTAGGAACAATTTGATCCCTTTCTAATTTTAACCTTTCTGATATGGAACACAGCTTAATCTAACTCTAGGCATAAAATTATGAAATCAGAAAATGTTAGAGCCTTAGCAATCACCATCTGTATTCTATGCCCCCATTTTCCAGGAGAGGAAACTGAGGCCATAAGAAGTTAAGGACATGTCCATGGTTACATGGTTAATAAGTGCCAATGATACCACTTGAACCCATGCCATCTGATTTATATGTTCAGTATTCTATAGCACACTGCCTCTCTTATTTTCACACACTGATTTGATTGTTTCTTATCCTAAGGCCTTGTATTCCTCCTGAGAAGAAAGAACTGGGTATTTCTAGAGCAACAACCTTCTTTCCCATTAGACCTGTACTGTGTCACCAATTTGCAGGCCTTCTAGAGGGCAAAGTCAAAATTTTTATTCCCCTATTATTATGGTTTAGTTCCTTGTTGATCATTCAGCTCCAGGCCACATAATTGATTCTCTTTTCTTCAAGAAGTTGGCACCATCAAAACACTCTTTATTCTTTCCCTAGAAGCCTGAGTCTTAAAACTGTCCAGGAGCTTGGCACTGCCTAGGAAATCCTTCCACCCTATTCAGAAGGTTGAGTCATGTGGCTCCTTTCTTTCCTAAGACCACATTGTTAAAAAAAAAAAAAACTCTATCACGACATTTTGATGGCACCTCTTGGGATGAATAGGAGAACACATGCATGCAATGTGCCTCTTTAAAGCTGCTAATAGGAGCTTCTAGGGTTATGGAAGGATAGGGGGAGAGTGAGAACAAGACTGTTCAGATTAACTGGTTTTCCCTTCCCTGCCCCTGGCCCATTCCAAAGTACTCAGGTCTGCTCTCTTAGCACCAACACCCAGCACATAATAAGTGTTGTTAACTTAGCCTCTAATCTATTTCAGGACCTCTAAGACTTTATCCTGGTGGAATAAACTTTATTCTGACCCTTCTTAGAGACCCAGTTTGAAGGGGTGACACCAATGACAATGGCCTGATTCAATCAAATCATTCCCAGATCCCAGATTTATCACTCATATTCAATAAGATGTAAATATTTCAAGAGTCCAGGTTCAGGAGATGTCCTGAACTCTCTCAACAAGGGACCAGTGAGTAGGTCCATACCTCCATTAGGAGATAGAGTCAAGGTGAGTCAAAAATGACTTCCCTACCTATAATCTTATCAAGTAAGATCAGGTTACTAAGTGATCACCTCCTCTATGCTGGAGATCTGAGATCTCTACCCACTTATCATTACCAATATTTGATAAGCATGGAAATCTATGCCTTCATTCAAGTCACTGATAAATATGTCAGATAAAGAATATTTCAGAAATTTGCTTTACATTCAACTTTGTTGGAATTCACATCACCTGCAAACCTCAGAATCATATGGGGAATGAACATAGATGAACTGTTCCCAGAGGCCAATAGGAGCTTAATGGAGGGTTACAAGGAATAAGCAAAATTGGTAGGATTTCTGAGCCCAAGCCAGATGCAGACGTTTATCTTCAGACTTCACAAGAAGTTCTCTGTACACACAAACTTTCATCAATCAGCTGCCATCTATCACATCTAGTCAGCTGAATTTTGAAATGTCAAATGGTTCAAGGCCATCAGAAGCCTCCAGAGGGTACAGGGGCTCTACATCCCTAACGAGGTAGAAAAGGCATTGGTAAGAAGTGTTTGTCTTGATTATATTTCACATTCATCTTTATTCGTCTTCTGTATTCTCACTTCATTCATTAAAAGGTTGACTTGAAAGAGATTTGACATCCACAAAGCCTTTTAAGTCCCTCAGTCTTTTCTCTTTTAACAAAGAAAATACAAATGCAAAACCCCAAAGCTTAAGTCAGAAACATAGAACCTATTCATTTTTTTTCCAAATGTCTCCAGTGATCTCCACTTCGATTAACCTGGGATACTGCCTCAGTAATGACCAAACAGCTGTATTCTTCCTCAGCACTGGGAATATGTAGGAGGGTGGGGAAAGGGGATAGAGGCTATACACCTTAATGCCCCCTTCCCAGTGCATGGGTTACAACAAATCTCCCCCTACAGAGCATTATTCTGTGGCTGAGGGTGGGGGCCCATGGAGTGAAAGTAGTGGGGGCAGTTAATAAAGGTAGATCCACTTGCATTGTCCTGGGACAATCTTGCTCCAGCTCTGTTGCTGACTATCAGCACCTGGGAATTGCCAAGTAAGTAAAAAGGGAAAGGGGGAGAAACTGAGACCAGCCTCCAGCAAGGAGAAGGGCCAGCAGGCATAGATCTGCCTCAGAATTAAATTGGTACTCAGAATCATGATGCTAGGACATTTGATTCAATTTAACAAACATTTATTTAGTGTCTACTCTGCATCAGACATTGTGCTAAGTACTAAGGATGGAAACACAAACATTAAATATATAATCTCTATTACAGACAACATGCACTGCTTACCCATCCTTGTCCTGATTCTTCCACATCTATGCCTTTGGTTATGTTGCCCCACTTTTCTGAATAAACACCCCACACCCATCTCTTCTTGTTGAGATATATTCTTCCTAACAAGGCATAGCCACATAGTTGCCACCTTCTCTTTAAGATCTCCCCAAATTCTCCTTCCCATCTCCTCCTTCCCCCTAAAAAAGTGAAAATGAGATCTTCTTCTTCACATCTGACATTCCTCATGGCTCTTTGTCTAAACCTCTTTGCACTTGGCACGTTCTCCATTATATCATGGTTATTTGTATACATCCTTTGTCTTTCAGTATCCTTCCTCATGACACTACTCCCCTAAATGAGCTCTTGAACTTCCAGGTAAGGTCCCTAGAGGGGTAATTACTTTTTATTCTTTTTGAGATTCTAGGGGTAACCTTGGGTTCTGGATTTCTAGTACTGTAGCTCCAGAAACCCAACTGGAATGTTCTCCATTAACAACTGGTTAGCCAGACTTCATCAACTCTTAGAAAAGGGATTTACTATTCCCCTAGCACAGCAAGAAGAGTTGCAATACCCCCAGGGTTTAGGCTCACTCTCCCACTAATCAACATAGAGTCCAAGGGCATTCAGTTAGAGTATAATGGCAATGAGGCATGTGGGTAGAGAACCCACATGACAAATTGATGCCTTTCAACTCCTGGTCCCAGATGTCCTTTTTTTCTCCTTTGAAGAGTCCTCATGAAGTTTGCTGTGATAGAAGAGTACATTGCTCAGACGACCTGGCTGCTAGTAGGGCTCAGCATCTCTGCTCTAAGGGCTGATCCAGGCTGCTACTGGACTAGGTTCCTCTCCTAGACTGGGACACATCCAAGCTTCTCCACTGTTGCTGGCATTCGCCTCCCCACTCTCAACACAAGGGCCAGGGAAGATACCAGCGAAGACACTGCCCTGTAATCTCTCCAGACCTTGCAATGCACTCACGGTTACTGCCTGGGCATGTCCATCTTAAAGCTGCTGCTTCTTCACCTAATCAGGAAAGCAAACACAAGAGCCAGAGATAGGAATAATTTATGGTCAATGGCCAAGTGAGAAAAGCCCTTCACCTCCCACTTCCCAGAGGGACAACTATAGTCCTGCCTTGTCATACCCTCAAAGGAAAGAGACTGTCAGGCCACTGTGACAACAATGCTACTCGCAGTTGATGTAAGTGCAAGACCAGTAACACCAGCACACCCAGGATGGCTGCTAGCACAGGTTCTTTGTTCTGCTTTTCTAAATGAAAGCAACTCCAAAGGGTCAACAATCTTACTTTAATCAAACACACACACACACACACACACACACACACATACACACACACAGATTTTTACTTAGTTCAGGCGAAAAAGTCAGCACCCTGAACTTCAGAGAAAATACAAACAGAAATTACAAGCAGAAATAATAGCATAAAGACCAACAGACAGGATTCTAACCATCTGACCAAATAATATATACATCACAGATCAGCAGACAGATCCAACTGTCTGACTGATGGGGTACCTGGGGTCTAGGTCAATTTGTGAAACCAACTTGTGAAACCAGTCTGTGAAATAGTAACTGCAATTTGTATTGTAAAATTGTTATCTGTAAAATTCCTTTCCCAAGCTCCACTCTGCGCCTTCCCCCTATCTTCACCAGGCCTAGGCACCACCTTGGGACTCCTTTGTTCTTACTTAATCCCTCTTGTCTCCTCTGGTCTGGCCCAAATCTTTATCTAAACTATCTATGCATTGAGGCCCCTCCCCTCAGACCAGCCCTGACAATGGCAGCCCTACCCTTCAAAAGTAAAAGCATGTACCCCTCTCACTCGCAGGTCCCCTAAAGGACTCTTGCCCCTTCTAACAATAAACTTCTACAACTCTCCCTCCAATAAGCCTGAGACCTTGAATTCTTTCCAGACTATATTGCAGGTTTTCTGGTCTTGAATAAGATCAGAATTCCTGCTGAACCTATTGGGATCCCCTCCCCCATCATGACCATTATATACATACATAGTTAGCAGAGAAAGAAGCACCAATATCTGGGTTTTCAAAGCTGGGGAAGCTCCTTAACAGCTACCCAGAGTCTCATCTGGCTGCATCACCCAAACACTCTTCCCGTGAGTAAGCCTCAAAGCAAAATGCTAACATCAGAGTATATGTTAACTTCTTTAGGGTCAGAAGGCATCACAGCCCTTGTGACCCACTGCTTAATTACAAAGTAACAAAAGCTGTGAGTCTTCCTGAAAAACAATCCTCCCCTAATCAAGCTTCTCTTGTTGGGCTCCACATGAGGCCTAGTAATGGGTAGGGAAGATCTTCAACTCCCATTAACATTATAGCCTCCTGATTTGACTCAGCAACCCCTGAGTCATCAGTTCTTTCAGCTCTGTGGTCCATTAGAAGGCTATATTATCAAACGGTACCAGTTTCTCGTCACCCATGGCCAAAAATAGGCTCTACCTGAGTCTCGACCTGGTGACTTGGACTGGAGCCAGGAGGGTTTAGCTGGTGTGTGGTTTTGCATCTGTTGAAATAAGGTACATTTCTAAATTTTTAGCTCCTACTTATTACAGCTGTTGGTGAATGGCTTCAGAAAGCTACATAGTGTGCCTAAGTTCACTCCTGCTCTGCACCCTCCCACTTCTGCTATAATTTCTCCCAGTTTCCCAACAACCCAAATCCCAAGTTGTGCTGAGAAAGGCCAAGCTGTGGCCTCTGACAAGTGGGCTAGTGCCCTTCTCCCCAGCTCAGCCTTTGTTTGACAGAATGCTCTAGTGATATGGGGAAGAAGGAAAGGTTCAATTGGCCACCACTCCCTCAGGCAGAGGAGGAAGGCCAGGGAAGGATGGATGACCCGGCTGCCCATTCTCCTTTAGTATCCCTAGATCCATTGGCTGTGTTTACATCCTCAATTCATAAAGGTTTAAAAACTATGGGTTTCCGGCTTGCTTGTTGCACCTGTAACCTCCCCAACTTGTCTCTAGGGCCCCTGCGTGTCATCCAGCAGGCTAGCAGCATGGGTAATGTAGCACTGCTGTAGAAGAGACGGGCACTCAGGGAGTAAGGACATTGACCAGATGAACAAGTGCAAATCAATCAGTCTTTTCCTTTCAGGGACTCCAAGCAGTCTCTGCACTGTGCAAGGGGCTTCTCTTCAGGAGCAAGAAAGGAGAAGTGGTGGGGTTCTGGTCAAAGGCAACTGTGGAACAAGTAAGACCAAACCATCCAAGCAGAAAACAATCAGATCACTCCCTCTCCCCTAAATTCACACAAATTTGTTGTTCAAATCCCATGCCTTCAATAGACTACTGTCTGAGCCAAGTTCATTTCTCAGAGCCTTTCACAGGGCACAGGATGGGGTGAAAAGCAGGGCAGAATGTCTACTTATCTCCCAGTCCCCCCAACTCATCCTTCCCACCCACATTCCCCATCCCTTCATTGTGATCCCAGAAAGAATGCCTGTTTCAATTCAACAAAGCTCATCAAGCATCCATTGTATGTCTGACACTGCTCCATAAGAGCCTAAAAAGAACACTTAGCTCAGGTCCAAGAAAACAAACAAGGAAGTCAGGGTAGTTCTCCTACCTCTGCCTAAACACATAGCCATCAAGGCCAACCAGCCACTGGAAGGATGACGAAAGGCCAAGATTACCCGGGAAGAGAAAGGCAAAATGGAGAAATCAAAGCTATTGCAGTATGTC
>NW_027185665.1:6888256-6923202 GCF_028583685.1 Petaurus breviceps papuanus
GCACCACCTAGCTGCCTCAAACCCTGAAGTTTTAATAACCTTTCCATGAGAACCATACAAAGCCAGAATTCTATGGAAGAATCATATTTTTCCCCAGAAAGAAATAAAAAAAATGTTATTGAAAGCTCTCCAGGGCACTCAATGAAACTCCAGAACTGCTTTAAGCCCCCTGCCCCCACCACGGATGGCCCATCTGGCTTCCCTACTCCTGCAACCCTCTAGGAAGCCCCACAGGAAGACTCCTCCTGACCCTAGACTATGGGACCAATCCTGCCTTTAGGGCAGTGGGGCTCTAAGGCCCCTTTGGCAGCTGCTTAACAGTTCAGCATCCAGTTAGTCTTGCTACTGGTTTCATTTTGGACCTTTGTGTCAAAAAACCCCTGATGACTGGGCTCCCTGCCTTAGACTCCAATGCCCCATGGTGGGATTTATACCTCATAAATAATTATCTGGCTTTCCTTTCCCAGAATGCCCAGATTCCATTCCTGAAGCTCACTGCCAGAACTTCCTCTTACTGCCTCCTTGGATCCCCCTCTGACGTTCCTGCTATTTGGGCCTCTACCATTTGTCTGGCCTCCCCATAGCTGACTCTGTTCAGATTTTGTCTAATACTCCCATCCTTTTGTCCCCTTCTCCCTTGGACTTAGCCTGTAATTCCTAAGCTTTTTTCTGGGCCAGGATCAAAGTCACAGAATCAAAAAATCTCAAAGCTAAAAGCAAACTCAGAGACCACCCAGTTCAACTTTTATGTGAGTAAGTATGCCTTAGAAAACAAACCCGACAAGTTAGAATACCTCCCTAGAGCAGCATTATAAGTATTGGCTGTTCATTAGCAGCACACACCCAAGCTTCATGGGCAGATCTACAGGGCATTTTGTCCCCAAAAGCTCGCTGTGCAAGCTTTGCATCCCTGGCCCTCTCTCAAATGACAGCCTTTTAAATACTTGAAGATAATTATCAAGTCATATATACACCATCTCTTTTTCTTCAACAGGCTAAGTTTTCATGATTCCTTCCAACAAAGTTCATATGACAAGACCTTGGGGCCTTCACTGTCCCCTAGTTGATTAGCTGTTAAGACGTCAGGGATCACTGAAAGGTCATCTGGTCCAAACCCTTTTCATGCCAATTTCTAGCACTACAGACCCCTGACCAGACTTTCCTAGACTATCACCAGATATTATGGCTCCATTCTGGCTTTGCCTTTCCTGGTCTGGCCCTTCTCCTTGAGGCGAATACCCTGGTTGTGACATTTTTTCATTTTCCCTCCTCTCACCCTGAATCATAGGCTCATAGACATGGACCTTAGAAGGATTATAATCCATTTCTCTCATTTTACAGGTGCTGAAACTGAGGCATAAGGACATTAAATCACTTGTCCAAAGTCCCTGAGGTAATATAACTGCTGGATGTGGGATTTGAACTCAAGTGTCTGATTCCAGAGCCCCTGGACCATGAAAATAGTGAGCCCTGGGACCCCAAAGAAAACTGGAAAGTCAGCGAAATCTCAATCTAGGGCTCTCCTCCCTTCACTTTAGGGTTCCCTCCTCTCTTTGCCAGTTCCCTCTTCTCTATCCATTCTGTTCCATTCCTACGGTTTTCTCTTTCCACTAATTGTCACATTGGAAAATAAGGCTTGCTAAGGGCATAACATGCTTAAGCTATCACTCTCCTGGGGCACTTGAACCATCCTAGAGAACTAAAGAAAATAGAAAAAGACCTTCAAACCTAAAGGAAAGGCCAGCAAATGGCGAAATTTCAGGCATTGTGCTGGAAAGTGCTTTCTTTTTTGATGGGGCCCTTTGTGGGCACCTCTGTCATCACAATATATAAGTGACTGAGGTGTTTTTGTTTTCTGTTTGCCTACTGCTAGGCTGGTCCTAGCTAGATGATCTAGAGATCTGGAGTCAGGAAGACTCCTCTTTCTGAGTTCAGATCTGGTCTAAGACTCTTATTAATTGTGTGGCCTTGAACAAGTCACTTGACCCTGTTTGTCTCAATTTCCTCATATGTACAATGAGCTGAAGAAGGAAAGGGTAAACCATTCCAGTATCTGTGCCAAGAAAACCCCAAATGGTGTCAGGAAGAGTCAGACATCACTGAAAAACGACTGAACAATAGGCCAGTCCTACAGCTAGGGCCTGGGTGCATTTGGTACACAGATCCCCAAATACAACAGCCAAGTGTGTAGATATCCCAGTCACATCTAGAATGTGTGAAGGAAGCAAACATTTAACTTGGGGGGGGGGGTTGTTTTGGCTTGATTTTTTTGTGTGTGATGCTTTGCTGAGCTTCAAGTGGGTCAATATGTGACCAGACAGTGGCTTTATCCCTTCTTGTGGATTTCAACCTAGGAGACCTGGGTTCAGATCCTGGTTCTGACAGTTTCCAAATGTGATAGATACCGTGGCTAGTGGCTTCATCTCTTGATCCTTCTGTTTATGGAGGTCATATTCCCAGCCCTGCTTCTTACTGCCTGTGTAGTCTTGAATGAGTCACTTAAACTTATTGGGCTTCAGTTTCCTATTTTTTTTTTTAAAGAAAGAAAAAGGTCTTCATTTTTTATAAAATAGAGAGAGTCAGTACCTATCACTAACATTCTCCAGAGGGCAAATGAGTGGAAAGGGATGGGAGATTTAGAGCTGGAAGGGATTACAAAGGCCCTCTAATCTAACCCCCTCACTTAAATTAGGAAATTGAGGCCCATAAAAGTTAAGTGACTTACCCAAAGGACATACAGATAATAGGAGTCAGAGTCAGTATTTGAATCCAGGTCCTATATCTACAGAGCTCTTTCTAAGGTACTTAAAACATCACAGAAGTCTGAGTGATTATTATGATTGTTCTTTCTTGTTAGTAACAGTACCATACTGCACGAGGTCCAGAAAGGCCACAGTAAAGGTGTGAATGGGCAGTTTGCTTTCAGGACCAAGGCCAGTTCTCTTTGTCATGATTTTTCTGTACCTGCAAAAAGCCCAGCTCTGGCAGAGCAATGTTTGTGATATCTCTGGGAGAGCCTGGATTTATGCAGAAAGGAATACATGAAAGAGTAATGAGGAGGAAAGAACAGAGTGGATCTACCTTGAGAACGATCATTTAAAGCTTTCATGTTTGGGGACCAATTAATTATCCAAACCTACCCATTTGAGAAGGAGGATATTTAATCTCTCTTTTTCCCCTGGGTCTCTACCCTTTGACCCTGGCTTCTTGACCTCTGCCCTCATACCTAGGCTGGTTCCCTGAGGATGGTTCTAAATATAGCACCATTGTTTTGTAAACAACAGCTCCCACAAAGCTGGGGGGGGGGGTGAGGTTTCTGGGTGGGGAGTGAAGCTGGTGACAAGCAGCAGTTTAGGCTAATGAAGCTACACACTTTTCACAGGTGACATAACCTGAGGTGAAGCGAAATGGGGGCGAGGAGTGGTGGGAAGCTAAGAAGCAACATTCCATTGGGTTCGGCCTCGTGACCCAAAATGATTTTTTAAATCCCTAAGGCCTGAGAAATCTGCATTTCCCTAATACCCCTAATAGTGTGAGAACCTCCTCCGGCTCCCTTCCAAGGGATTCTTATGCAAAAGAAAGTGATTAGCAGTCCTTTCTTTTGCATCTAAGGATGGAAAATAGAAAACAAACAGATTTACAGCACAGCACTGGGGATTTGGAGTAGATGCAAAAGAAAAAATACGAACTGCTAGTGCCAAGAATGCTAGATTTGGAGTCCAGAAGATCTACATGTTTTTTTTATTCTTTTTTTTTTCTTTTTGGAGGGGGGAAGGCAGGGCAATTGGGGTTAAGTGACTTGCCCAAGGTCACATGGCTAGTAAGCATCAAGTGTCTGAGGTCACATTTGAACTCAGGTCCTCCTGACTCCAGGGCTTGGTGCTCTATTCACTGTTACCCCTAAGACCTAGGTTTTAATACCGGCCCTGCCACATACTATTGGTATGGCCTTGGATAAGGCACATAAACTCTCAGCCTCTATTTCCTCATCTGTAAAATGAAAGGGGTAAGTGTACCAGATGGTCTCTGAAGCACCTCGGGTCTAAATCTGATGTACTTAATCCATGGTCCCAGATCTAACAGCCTCCAAATTCTATTCTACAGAGGGATGGCTCTCTGTCCATATGGAAACAGCACCAGGGGCCTTTAGTGACAGGACATTGTCTCATCTCTCTAGGATGGTGCAAGAGGAATGGTTTATAACTGAGCTGTAGACACAGGCACCTCTAATATTCCTGGGAGAGCTGTGTGCTCGACCAGGTGACCTCACCAATGCAAACTATTTATATTGGCAATCCATAGGCTAACAATGTATTACAGGACAGTCTAAGAAAGACTTAAAGTTGCAGAGTTATTGCTGATCTATATGGTACAGGGAGTGACTGCACCCTTCACTAATGAAATCACAGGTACAGACTACATACTACCTACAGAATCTATATATGATATAGATTATACATATATATATATAGTATTTGGTAATATATCATAACGTAGATATATAATTTTTGCAAGTGATCTATAATTACAGCCACAAAGAGAATTCCCAGTATGGGAATCCCTTTCACCAGTGCAGATTGCAACCCATCTATGACTACTCAACTCCTAGGAAGGAGTCTGAGACATGCAGAAGTTTAGTAACTGATCAAAGATCAATTCAGTTGAGAAAATATGGGAAGTGGAATCTTAACCAGACCTTCCAGACTTAGAGTCCAAGATTCCATCTTAACATATTGCCTCTCTATATAACATGTATATATACTTGGAGTTAAATGGTGCAGTGGATAGAATGCCAGGCCTGGAATCAGGAAAACACTTTTTTCCTGAGTTCAAATCCAGCCCAAGGCACTTACTAGCAATGTAACCCTGGACAAGTCACTTTACACTGTTTGCCTCAGTTTCCTTATCTGCAAAATAAGCTGGAGAAGGAAATGGCAAACCTCTTCAGTATCTTTGCCAAAAAAAAAAAAATACAAAAGGGGTCACAGAGTCAGATATGCCTGAAAAAAATGATTAAAGAACAACAAAAGGTACATTATTTTTGTGTGTATACATTATATATATATGTCAATAACCAAATTTTTTAATTGCAGCAATTTCTAAGCATTTCTTTGCCAATGATAAAAGTGCCTCAATATTCTCAATACAGTGAGAAAATCTATCCACTAGCCCTCAGTCTGGTTGAGTATCTGTGATACTTTCTGTCAGTCAGTTTAAGTTGTCACCAGGTTTGGAAGGTAGAAGATCCTTTACCTCAGAGTACCATGGTCTCTTCAGTAACTAATCCTTAGGTCTAATCCTTTCTAGGTTCAAGGATTAGATTTGCCTTCTCATCCAAGAGATATGAATTTCATCACTTGGTTATATCTAAGCAAGCCTCTTTTTGCAATACATTCAGAGACAAACCAAACCAAAGAGCCCAAAGACATTTGCATTTCCTAAAATTCCCATAATCCTTTTTCCAAAATGAAGTGACACTACAACTATAAACTTGTCAAAGGAATGAACAGTCTCTTCTGAACTCTATTTTTTAAATACTCAGCTAATATCATTATTCCATGTCGATAGCTGCAGCTTTATGACATGATGCAACAGAATAACACTATGCTCCGAAAAGCTCCTCCAATTCCAAATCAACCCTTAATTTTATGCTTCTCCAAATACTGTAATTGGAGGAAGTGCCAAGTATGTAAGTGAAAAACACTTCTTTTTGATATGTTTCCAAGTGATTGCCATGGTATCTAAAAAGCTGACCATCCCTGACCATGAGCAGATTTCATCATCGGAGATGAAAGGGATTTGATCATAACCCTGAAATTGTGTGCAAGGCATACGACAGGCAATCAGACTTAATTCATTTTTTTCTTTAAGGAAAAAAAGGCAATTCTTTCAAAACCAATAATCATTTGGGGTCACAAAAATAACAATGCACTTCTATCTCAAGGCCTCAAAAAATATGGGTTTTTCTATACATAAAATCATTGTTCCCTACCTCCATACTGGGACCCTGATATAACAGACTGTCAGGAGGGTATTGTTCTGATCCCTCAATGCTGACATTAGAATGCAGTTATAAGGAGGGGTACAGGGGTATTTTCAACATTCCTTCTCCATACCCCCAAAGCATTACTTCATAATGACACCAAAACATTCTGAAAAACAATAGTTCCAACTGAGGGAAGGGAGGGAGGAAGGTGAATAAATCTAACCCCTCTTTGGATGTATCGTGTATCATGTGGACCAAAATAAATGAAGTTATTTGAATTTTCTACATTTTGACCAGTTTTCCTGGTAATAGGGAAATATCACTCTAGTCTCAGCAAAGCACTTTTCCAGGATTCTTCTATACCTTTCTCAGCCCTCCAGGAAAATGGGAAACATGGGTACCTGTGTTTGAAAAAATAAGGACCTGAGACTTAAAATAAATTTTATAAGCCTGACATTCCTTGGGTCAATTAGTAAACCGAGAATCGCCAACATTCTTCACTGGTAAGATCAGGGAATAGACAAGTACTCAAAAGGGAAAGGGTAATACTTTTCTTGGGTTTAGAAAGGGTCAGTTTCAAACTGAGAAGTAAATGAGTATAAGTCAGACCAAGTTGATATCAGGGTTTCTATGGAGCTCCAACATCTAAGAGACTGAGAGGAAAACTCAATGCCAGAACAGAGGTTCAGGCTGAGGCATTGATATCCAATAAAAAGGAAAGATCCAGAGAGTATGAATCCCTAACTGAAACGATTCCCCCAAAGTTTAGTGTTGACCACTACCGTTGCTCCCTAACTCTCTGGTCAACCACACCTTCTGACAGCTGGCCCAGAATGCCAAGTCACCATAAGTAGGTTGGACAGCCCCAAAACAAGCAACCACATCCCATGTACAGTCCTCTAAGTCATCACTAGACTCCCCCAGAGAAACTCTAGGTTCTGCTTGACCTAAATAACACAAGGTAGGGGCAGGGGTCCATAAGTCAGTCAATGCTCCAGTCCAAGTCCAAGAAAACTACCACCTTATCCCCCATGACTCCCCAACCTGTGAGTATTGCTAATAAATATTGTGCATCATTTATAACCTGGCCCATCTCTGTATGCCTTTCTTTCTCTTGTGTTTCTATCAGAATCTAAAGTCTCAACACTGAGTTAGGAAACCTTGCCTTACACGATTAGCTCTTGTCTAGAACTGGACAGTCTTCTCAGCAACTATACCTACTTTTCAAGAATTGTCTTAGAGGAAGTAAAGAGCAAGTCTGAGAAGGTAATACTTGTGACCCAACCACAGAGACTCTTTGCCTCAAAATCAGAGCTGAGATTAGGGGACCTACCCCAAATCTTGTACTCAATGGACTCCTTCTCCCCAGCCAACAATATAAGTAGCTAAGGAAGTGTAATGCCTTGTCAAAGTACCAAGTTTATGCCATGCTCTCCCACTGGACTTCTCAAAGGGAATCATACGATGACCTTCTTGATAATCAGTCATCAACAAGTGTTAGAAGCCAGGGAGCCTGTGCCCCAGTTGTGCTAGTTATACTACCGGTGCAGCAGACTCAGGCAAGTTATTTTTTTCTTTCTTAAGTCTAAAAGGAGGAAGTTGGATTAAATTTCTACAATTTCATAATCCTAATATAGAGATATAGCATCTCCATACTAGGCAGAGGTTAAAAATAAAAGATGGTCAAGTTTTATTGTTGCAGATATTCTTGTACATAATAAAGGTGAGGACCTTGACTTTATCCCAGCACCCTAATCTCAACATAGCTACTGTTGATTTTCCTTCTTTTTTTTTTTGAAGCAGAATATTCAATATAGGTTTGGGGCATGGAGGCAGGGTTAGATAAGAATTACAAGGAAGATTCTAACCTTAAATCAGATAGTTGTCTGAAACCTTGAGCTTTAATTAGCAAAAGGATAGACTTATTTAAGTCTGGGGCATTCTGCTAGGTTTTGCTGACTGTGACCTGCCTAGGTGTGATAGCTCATAGCCCTCAGCTATTCTATAAAAGACCTAAAGCTCTGTCAGGAAGAGGATTTCTAGCTAGTAAGCCTCTAGCAGATGGTAGTAGAGGGAGAATCAGCTATCTCTGAAGAAGATAGATTGTTGAAGTTCAGCAGATGGTATCAGAGAACATCATCTCAGGCACCATGTGTCACTGAAGAGGCATAAAGGAGACTATGCTCCCAATGGAGAATACACATGTGGTGCCCAACAGAGAACAGCAGAGAGCAGTTCAATGATGACACGGGCATCTGTGCAGCTAACATCAAAGGTGTGAGTTACCCTGGTTACATATATGCTTTTATCATGCATGTTCTCTCTCCCTGGAAGTGTGGTGATCTGGAGGAGAAAGAACCCCATATGTTCATGGGAGGAGGGTGAAACACCTCTTTTGTCACTTAACTAGTCTCAAAGTTTGATTAAATGTCTTTTTCCCCTCAAGACTAATATGTCTTCTGGCTGTCTGCTAAAAACAAGCAAACACATGATGGGAGCTCATGAGCTATGTGGTTTTTTTTCCTACAAGATTCATAGAATGTAAATTGGTAAGAACATATAGTCTAATCCTTTTACTTTACAAGTGAAGAAATTGAGGCCCAGACAGGTGATGTGACACCCAACATAGTATAAAGCAGAACTAGTATTCAGATCCAGGTCCTCTGACTCCAAATCCATTACACCAGGAAAAAAAATGCTAAATTTTAGTTCATTAGTCAAAATAAAGGTGCAATTTTTTTCCATCCAAGTTCACAGACCCCCTGAAATATATCCAAGTTAAGAATCCCTAGTTTAAGTGATTTCCTCTTGGTCCCCTACCTGGCAGATGTCAGAGGGATTCAAACCCAGATCTTTATGACTTAAGTCCCCCTCTCACAGCACTGAAAGAATACTAATGCTAGAAAGATGAGCCTTTTTTCGGGAAGAAGGTTGCGGCCATTAAAAAGCTTGACAAAATTTCCTAAATACAACCTAACGCAGTCCTCCCCCCAATTCAAGGCCTAGTTCATTGCTTGTCTGCAATGGAGCAAAGTATATCCAAGAATTACAGGCTGATGGACCAGCTCTCAATATTCTTCTACCCAACTGCATACCAAATCAAGAAAATTGCCATTCTGGAATCCATTTCCTTTTCCTTTTGTGGATAGTTAAGCTGACCTCTGAGGAAGGTTGTATTTCACTTAGAAGACTCCTCCTCAATGTTCTAGAGACTGATGAAATCAGTACCATGTCATCTACAAACTGGAGCATCTGGAGAAACTGACCCTCTACAGGGAATCCCTCTTCCAACTGAATGCCTGTGACAGCCTTTATGACAGAAGCAAACACCTTTGGTGAGCATATGTCTCTGTTCTTTCATGCTCCACTTCGTAGCAGTAATCAGAGGGTTGGCAAACAAAGTTATCTCTGTTATTTCAAGGAATCGTGTATGATTTTGACACGTGAACGAGAGACACCTTGTTGGAGGAAAGCCTTTATGGTGTCATTTCCCCCAATCAAATCAAGTTGCTATACATACACACGTACGTACATACGGACATACGTACATACATACATACATACATAGATATAATTAACAAACATTAAACTCAGTGGAACCTTGCATTCTTCACATATTTTAGCCAACTGCATGTGTATGAAGGAAGAATTCCGCTCTAGAATATCATTTCCAAAAGGCTTCCCTTCTTTTATTTTCCTCTAGGACGCCCTTTATACATCTGTAAGTGCTTCTCACAAAGATTTTGTAGAAATAGGAAATAGGTCAGTAGTTATTGATATTTTCCCAGGAACGAGCCAAGGCATGGCCTATTTGAATTATTATTATTTTCCTCCATGACTTGGAGTAAAACTGAAGATCACGCTTACCCTCCCCACCCCCCCCCATCAAGAATATGCAGAGCATAGGATGGGAAGGGAGTGCAGACAGCAAGATGTAAGTGTAGAATCCTGGTGGGCAGCAGACTGTGAGGGAGGAGCTCTCAGGGTATACTTGCTTGTATTCCTGCTTCTTTCTTGTACTCAGCTTCTCTCTATTTTTCATATTCAAGCCCTTTATCTTTCAGATTTGGTTCAATCAAGACTGGAAGCTGAGTAGGAGATGGAGAAGCTATCCCACAGGAGGTTCTTTGGAGACCCATTGCTGTATCTAGGGCCGGTGATGGAGGCCAGAAATAAAAGTAGCCTGGCAGAGTGTGGAGCTTGGTCTCCAGCATCCACCAGCTCCCCAATGGGTTAGAAAGTCAGAAGGACATCCAGCTCCACAGACTTTTCCCTTCTTTGCCTCCCTCGTTTCCTGTCCTTCAGAAGTGACCCCAGGTGGGTCCCAGACATACAGGCTCTTCCTTCATCTTCCCCAGGGTCTTGAGGGAGGGGTTAAAGGGGAACATACTGAATAATTCAGAACTTTCAACGCCCTGAAAGGGAAAGTTAGGAAAGACTCTGGGAGACTGTGTACTGAGTGTTCTAAGACAAGAGAAATCAGCAGGGTTCTTTTAGAATTTTGCTATGTTTGATAATGTAGATAATGATGTCTATGGGATCAGGTATAGAAAACTGACTGAGAAGGGGAGATCTCAGAATGGGGCCAATGAGTCACAGAGATTGTCCTATAATTTTTAATCATTTGTAGCAGAATTACATTTCCATATTCCTAGAGTTCAGGAGCAGGGCCGGTATGGGTTTATTTCCTGCCCAAACTGAAGCCTGATGGGTTTTCATGACTTACATATAGGTAGAGAAGTCTCCCTCACTACATAATTCATTATTACAGTGACAACCTATTAACTGTGGTTGTGCAAAATGCGGGGCTTAAGCGGGGCGCAGGCTGCTGTCACTTCTGCAGTATATGTGGTATCACCTGGGAAACTGAAAGTCCCATCTCAGTTACCCTTCCTCATTAGTGATAATTCCTGGAATTCTCCTCAAGCATTTAGTATCTTACCCTCCTCCAGATATCTTGAAAACTGATCCTTCATTGCCCTCAGAATTCTCTTGCCTCTAGCATGGTTCTCCTTGTTTCAGTCCAGCTTCTATTCCCTCTTTGTTCTCTTTAGTGTAATTCCACTTCTTCTGTAGCCTCATGACAAGATGTGACTCTTTTGTCATCGACACAGTACAACACACCCTCTCCTTCAATCCCATTTCCACCAGCTCTCAATGGTTCATACTCTCTTCATTTTGGCCTTCTTTGGAATGTGAGCTTCCTAATTATCCTCCTTGCCTCTAGGACAGGGGGTTCTTACCCTTTCTTTGTGTTGTGGACTCCTGGGCAGTCTGCTGAAGCCTGTTTTAGATGCATAAAATAAAATGCATAGGATAACAAAGGAAACCAAAGACTCTTGAAAATAAATTGTAATTTTTTCTCCATTTAAATTTCTGGATTCCCTGAAGGATTCCCTATGTATGGACCTTGAGTTAACAATCCCTGCTCTAGGGCCTCCTGCTTGCTGCTTATCCATCCTATACCTCATGACCTCTGAAGGACGTCTTTCATCACATGATTAAGTTTTATGTTCAGAAACCTTATCCACTGTATACAAAATCAAGTCCATACCCTGTAGACTGGCATTGAAGCTGCTATTCAATCTGAACACTACCTACCTTTTCAACCTTCTCAACTATCATCATTGTCATCAGAACGTCTGGCATTTATATACGTTACCCCCTTTGTTCTTGTCAAACTGGTCTACTTGTGTCTCTGTTCCCACTCACCTATACATATTCATACTTGTACACTTCAAACTTCAAGTTAAATCCCACACGTTCTTGTGGTCTGATTATTCTTGACTGCACCAACCCACAGTAAGTACTCTTTCTTCCTTCTGAACCTCCAATGACTCCATGAACCTCTCATTAGGCACTTAACTATTTATTGCTTTGTATTCCCTATTCTTTTCAAATGCAATTAGATTGTGAACTTCTTGTGGGAAGAACCACTCCCTTGTTTATCTTTGCATACCCTTTGGCACCTGTCATTTGGTGGTTCTTGTCCCTCATTCTCTAAGAGGACCAAAATGGCATCACTCTGGTAAACATGTATGTCCAACTGTGAATGATCAGACCGTACAAGTTCAAATGCTCTACTGCACGTTGGCCACATATAGTCTACGTAAACATTTGGGGAGGATTCTCTGAATTTGTACATGTCTCATTTCTTTTGAGTTACTTCCATTCTGCTTTGCTCATAGAGCACAGCACCTTCTTTGATATAGGCATACCATGCTGGGTGATCCTGTGCCAGTGTCTCCCATAGCCCACAATCAGTCTCAAAGTTCTTCGGAGAGACCTTGAGGGGGTCCTTCTATCGCTTCTTCTGACCACCATGTAAATGCTAGGCTTGTACAAGGTCTCCACAAAATATCTTTTAGGTAAGCTTAAGTTTGATATACCCACAACAGGGCCAGCCTTTTCTAAAGTAGTTTCTCAATCAACATTTGTTGATTGTTATTGATTAGAACTCGGCACCCACCCTTAAGTTCTAAGCTCTTTCAATCAAAAAATTTAATCAATGAATCAATATAGATTTCGACCACAGCACATCTACTACTACCCTAGCAGAAACATGATCAATATAAAATAAGTCAGTCTTAGTTAACTAAGTGGCACCCCTACCTGTATCTGACAACCAGATAGATAAGACAGGCAGATATCGATAAGAGTTAGAGAGCACATAGTTCAAGAGAAATAGCTATGGGCTCTCACTTCTTAGTGATTTCTATTTAAATATATCCCCTTTGATTGACTTAAAAAAAGTTATGCAGACACACATTACTCAGGAATGAATATTTGAAGAAAAATGTTAAAATCAGAAAACTCCTTTAGCATGACTGATCACGCACACGCACACATACATGTTACACAATTTAGAGAAGCTGAATGCAAGTTTAGCTGTATCTGTCGCCATTGTTATGTGCTCCGGTGAACATACAGAGCAAGGATTCTTTCTGTGTGATCAACCTGCCTCAGGCTTCCCCGGTAATGTTGCCTTCATGGAAATTCCACATCTGCGCCCAGTATCCCAGCCCACTGATGAGCAGGTGAGGCCATTCAAGAAACTGAAAAATAGAGAAAATGACACTGAAATTAGTCATCAGGATGGGGACAACTGAAGCCCTCCCTGGTTTCCAGTTTTCCATAAGTAAACATTCCCCAGAGAATCCATGTGCCTGACCCTAAAGTTTCCCCATTTTCCAAGTCAATGCACTTGATGGGAACTCATCTTCGTACCCTGTCTTTGATTACATACCCTGTAGATATTTAGCTGGAGAACCGTTGCCAATTTAGGATTGGTTGAATTCATTTCTTCATCTCTACCTATGAGCTTATCAAAGGGATCACGAGGGGCCTGGGGTTTTTTCGTTGTTCTATTTTCCCCCATATGCCCTTCCACAGAAACTAGGCCTCCCATCCAGCCCGTTTGACTTCTGTGGGGGTAATGACGATGCACATATTCCTGTCTCATGTCCCCAACCCCTACGATATTTTAAATTTGTGTTTGACAAACTCGGGGCCATGGAATCATCATTTAGGGAAGAAAGCTCACTGTGAGCTTTTAAGTTGTTTTTTTTTTTCTCCCAATTTTAGCCAGCTAGTAAAAATCAATACAGCCATGTTACCATCTGTAGGCCACCTGACAGCTTATGAATGATCAATGGGGCCTGCACCCAGACTGCAAGAAAGTCAGGCTCTACAGTGACCAGCAGGACCCAGGAACTGGGAAAGAGCATTTCTCTTATGTTCATTCAAAAGCTTCCTTTCTTCTGGGGTTTCAGGGGAAAAGGAGGGGGGAGTAACTCTGCTTTGGGGACATACTCCTAGAGTAAGGCACGTCCAACCAAAGAGCCAAAAACCTATAGGGAGAATTTGAGACCAGAGATACACAAATCCTTTTTTTCCTCAAAGGTGAGTCAAATGAGACAATCTGCTATGGGGGTGATTTGAATCGAAGTGCAAATAAACAAGGGCTTCAGAAGGCAGGAACAAGAGAACTGGGGCCTCTGTGGTTCTATTCTGTGCCCCTTAGCACCTGCACCACTTTTTGTTCATAGTCAATATAGGATTGATCTTAGAGTCAGGAAAACTTGAGTTCTTTTTTTTTTTTTGCTCTTTTTGGAGGGGCAATTGGGGTTAAGTGACTTGCCCAAGGTCATGAAGCTGGTAAATGTTAAATTTCTTGAGACCGTATTTCTGAACTCAGGTCCTCCTGACTCCAGGGTCAGTGCTATGTTCACTGCACCACCTAGCCGCCCCTGAAGACTTGAGTTCTAATCCTGCCTCACACTCTTACTAGTAATGTGACTTTAAACTAGTTACTTAACTTATCCTGGCATCAGTTTTCTCATCTATAAAATGAAGATAATAACAATACCCAACTTCACAGTGTAATGAAGATAAAGTGAGATAACATATGTAAACTGTTTTGCAAATCTTACAGCAGTATATAAATGCTAGATTGTATCATTACCCAACATAGAAATAGTTCCAAATCAGTGCCAGTAGCAAGCTAAACACACCATTCACCTTCAGGATGTAAAGCCTCTAAAAGACAGAGCTCTTCTAATTTCACCAAATAATAATAATTGACATTCACTTAAGATCTCTAAGATTTGCAAAACATTTTAGGTACGATGTCTCATCTGGTCTTCATAACAACACTATAAGATAGAGACTATTATTATTATTATTATTATTATTATTATTCTCATTCTATAGATGAGGAAACTGAGACAGAAAAATTAGATGACTTATTCAGAGCAGTAGAGCTGTACTAAGTGTATGAGGCTAAATCAGAAACCAGGTCTAGCTCTGACTCCCAAGGGCAGCGCTCTATCCATGATGGCAGACTGACTCACAGAACAAGTTTGCTGACCACGGAGCCACCTCCAAGGCTGTGGATGACAGTTAGGGGTGGTCATAATCATTTTAGACATTATAATCAGCATTCATATATATTCATTCATTCATATCAATCTCTCTCTCTCTCTCTCTATATATATATATATATATATGTATATATTCATATAATCTCGATTCCTTCAAGTTCTACTTGGAAAGCAATTCAAATGAAATTCAGAAGACAACCTAGCAACAGTACACACACTCTGTGTGAAGGAACCAAAACAAGGAAGGAGGAAACACAAACCAGGCTTCCACCCCCTCTCCCCCCCCCCACCCTCTCTGGCCTTTTCAAAGCTGCAGTCTGAACCATATTGTCACTCCCAAGCCAAGTTTGACTTCTAAAGAAATCTTTTCAAGATGTACAAAGCAGCAGAGCCCAGTGGAGCCATAAGCACTACCATCTGCCACACCAGGCCCCATCCCATAATCCCTTGGTCTGGCAAAGTACCTTTTAACAGAGTTGCCTGCTGTGCCCAGTGAAGAATGAGCATTAGGTAATGTAATGACCTACAAAGAGTGTGGTGCTGCTGGATGTTCCCTCCCCCCTCCCCCCTTCCCCCCTCCCCCCCCCAGCCCTGGTTCCAGGTCCTTTGGCAATTCTAGCAGGCCTGTAGGGAGCCCTGGCACCCAAATGTTAATGTGGGAAGTGGGGAGGGGGTTACCTTTGGGATATGTTATATGCATTGTGTATGTCCACAAAGAATTGAATAACTTTTAAAAGCAAGAAAAAAGATGCAACAACGTCTTTGAATGGCTCCTGGTTAAGCTGTCCTGCAGCATCAGTCCAATGAGAGAGCTGTGTCTCTTCTACAGAAGGAAACAGGTAAAACCCTGAGAGATTTCCATTTTGGGCTTCAGACCACAGAAGACTCACAACACCTTTGGCTTCAGGGCCATATTATGTCCTTGCCTAAAAACAAGCCATAAAACTCAATGTGGAAAAATATATCTTTTTCTCTTTTCATAGAGGGCAAACACCATCCTTTATGGTGTGTGTGGTGTGGTGAGGAGTGTGCATAGCTGAACTAGATGTCTGGAAGACCTGCTTCTGACACACCTCCTCCATCCATCCACCAGCCAAGGAAGCCTGGCAATCAAACAACAGTGCATTTTAATAGGGGGCTTAATGCTCCATAAGCAAGAGACTTCCCACAGGCTCACGGGGAGACCAGACACCCAGACCGACAACCTATGGCAAAGCCATTATAGCAGAAATTTGGGGCCAAACTTGAAAATTTTGGAGTATTGAACACTACTTAAACTGTCTCTATCATTTCTACACTAGCTACATCTTCTCTAGTGGATTTTCATTTTAAGACAGTTAAATATTTATCTGTTAAAAAGGGACATTATTTAACTTTTTAAAAAATTAAAGACAATAAATTCAAGAAAAATAAGTTGACTTTGGTTATGGAAAATTTCAAAGGATTATGACTATTCTTGTTTCAATTGTTTAAGTTGCTAGGTTGAACTTTACAAAGTGAATTAAACTGTGAACTATAACAGATATTAATGTTACTTTTAACTGCCACAAAAGGATGAACATTGAGTTGACACTACACTTTCAGACACAGAAAGCAGCACAATGATGGGATTCCTCTGTATCGTGAGCCTGTGCTCACTTAACAAGAACAGTGGCAGATCATACCTGAGTCCAAATCTGATAAGTAAATTTACATTGCTTTCAATGTGAGAGCAAATTTCCAAATTTTACTGACTTTAATTTGGATCTTCTTTTCACTTTCAAAAGTGAATGTACTTATATAAGAGTTAAATTTGGAAATAGCTAATCATTTTGGCAATTGCTTTGATGCCTGCTAAGACATTCTCATGCCTTCCCCCAAGGGAGCATGTTCCAGAGTTTGGAAAGTGCTGCCCTCAAGAAATACCTAGAAAGTGTCTCCTAAATTTTCTGGGGAAGATACCCAGGACAAGGACCAGAATCTCATAGGCTGAGCATGCTCAGTAATGGGTCGCTTGGACTGGCTGGTATCTGGTGATCTTTCGAGCTCAGAAATTCTGAGATTCTGTGAGGGAAGATATGTATGCATGGCTATATTCACAGGTAGAAGACATACCTTTACCAATGGGATAATGGACCCATTCTAAAGGAGTTACCCACCAATGTGTAGGGTCGAAGGCACTGAGGGGAGTGCAAACTGGCTACTCCCTTGTCTGGGTAGAAGTACTCTTTCCCCATGCCTCCAATGCCTATCCATCTTTGGAGATTATGGTATTCCATGACTTACAACCATATACTGCCAGACATCCTCAATGAGGGAATGAAAAGGAAACAGGCAGCTTTTCACAGAGGATGTCCTAGAACATAGCACATCTGTATAGACATACAATTGACTGAAATATATAGAGAATACCAGATACAGCTAGGCCTCTTTTTTACTGACTGCAGAAAAACAGATTTTATTTGGGAGAGCGAAATGTCCTTTTGTCGGTGCTTAACAAATGTTTATTGGATTAAATTTTGAGTGGCCTCCTGCCATGCTGTCTTGAAGGGATAGAATCAACCAGACAAATATATGTAGGGTCTCCTGTGACATCTTGGTAAGTCAGTTGTGACCTCTTCAAACTCCAAATCTGGCATAGATTTCTCTGGATTGTAAATTTAAAATTGAATTAAGTACTGAATGATAGTATAGTGGATTATGAAGATTGAAAGACTGCTGATAACTCCCATATGGGAAGAACAGAATCAGGGCAGCTGGTGACTTGTGCATGTGCTAACTCCATAATTAGAACCATGACAGATAGGATGGAATAATGGAGAGAATGCTGGTCTTGAAGTCAGAAAAACTTGGGTACTAATTGCAATTCATTCAGACATTTCTAAATTGTGAAACCCTGAGTATCACTTAATCTCTCAAGTTTCAGATTCCTAATCTATAAAATAGGTACATAGAGAGATAAAACATTTATTTAGCACTTACTGTATGCCACTTACAGTATGCACTGTGCTAAGCACTAGGAGTATAAGCAAAAAAGACAGTCTCTAGCCTAAAGGAGCTTGTGGGGGTCGAGGCTGCCAGGGAGATGGAGCAGTCAGAAAATGTCAAGCTGAGAATGAAGGAAAGAATCATGACTAGGGTTCCTGAAGAAATTCTAGTCAGAGAATCACAAATTTGAAAAGTCCCAAGGATAGAATCATTGTGAGGTAAGGAAGGCTATTGAGGAGATGGAAAAGTCTAGAGAGCCCAGCTGTGAATGGTGAACAATAAATAGTAGATAATAATAGTATCTACAGGGGCAGCTAGGTGGCACAGTGAATGGAGCCCTGGCCCTGGAGTCAGAAGGACCTGAGTTCAAATCTGGCCTCAGACACTTGACACTTACTAGCTGTGTGACCTTGGGCAAGTCACTTAACCCCAATTGCCCTGCCTTCCCCACTCCAAAAACATTTTTTTTTAAATTAATAGAACCTACTTCACAGAATTGGGAAGGGAAGGTTGGGGTAATTCAAATGAGAGAGTATACACACACACACACACACACACACACACAGGATTTTAGGAAGCCCTATAGAAATGTGTGCTATTATTTTCCCCTTACAGGATTTGAAACAAGACTCAAGGCTTGCCATTTACATTAAGCAGCTGGGTGGCTCAGGGGATAGAGTACCAAGCCTAGAGGCAGGAAACTCTGAGTTCAAATCTGACCTCAGGTACTTACTAGTGTGTGACTTTGGGCAAGTCACTTAACTTCTGTTTGCCTTAACCCACTGGAGAAAGAAATGGCAAAAACCACTCCAGTATCTTTGCCAAGAAAATCCTATGGACACTATGGTTCATGGGGTCATGATGAATCAGACCTGACAATAACACCTAGGCCATTTATAAGACAAAAGAACTGTGGTAAGGTTTGGGATTCCAAGATGTCCTCTAGAATCCAGGAGCTTTGGGATACGATTCTGTTCATTCAAAAAAGGCAGCGGTAAAAAAAATTCTCTTTTTGTGATACTTCATATGCTAAAATTGGCCTTTGTTGTTCTTCTTTAGACATTTCAGTCAACGCGACCCAACTCTTTGTAACCCCATTTGGGGTTTTCTTGGCAAAGATGTTGAAGTGGTTTGCCATTTCCCTTTACAGCTCATTTTATAGATGAAGAACTGAGGCAAACATGGTTAAATGACTTGCCCAGGGTCTCACAGTTAATAAGTGTTGGAGGCCAGATTTGAACTCGGGAAGATGAGTTTTCTTGATGCCAGGCCCAGCACTCTATTCACTGTATCACCTGGCTGCCCCAAAATGACCTACTTTGAAAATTTTACTATGGCTTAGCTATTGGCCCAAAATAATTTCCACAGATGGACTGTAATATGGAAGACCTAATTCAGCAAGAAGCATACTACATGTAGCAGGAACTCTCCTATAATGATGTACTGGGTTCTGGCCCAGGCATTCTTGTAATCCCGGAAGATTGTGTCCAGGGCTCACCAGCAGGCACTTTTCTCCCAGGATTGGAATTCAGGAGTGAAAGTCAGGAAAACGATCTGGAGTAAAAGTCAAAGTAAAGCTTGCTGGGAAGAAGGATGACGATGCAAAGAAACGTTCAAAATGAAAAGCTAAAGCAAATTAGTATATTCTTTATTGATGCCATGGAATTAGGGAAAAAATGCTGGTCTTGAAGTCAGAAAAACTTGGGTACTAATTCCAATTCATTCAGACATTTCTAAGTTGTGAAACCCTGAGTATCACTTAATCTCTCAAGTTTCAGATTCCTAATCTATAAAATAGGTACATAGAGAGATAAAACATTTATTTAGCACTTACTGTATGCCAGGCATTGTGCTAAGCACTGGGAGTACAAGTGGAAGCAAAAAAGACAGTCTCTACCCTAAAGGAAAAAATTGGCATAGTTGTGGAGAAGATGGACTTTTGGAAATCAAAACTAATGAGGGGTCTCTAGGGATAGGAAAACCTTCTAATTTCACCACTCATTGGATCATTAGCATTTGACTGATAGTTCTAGGCTGGACCTGTCCAGGGCTCCCATTTTCATGTAGTCCTTCCATCTTTCCACATGTTATGTATGGGCTCAGCAGCTTCCTGAGCAATGACTTCGGATCATCTCTGATTTTGGTAAAGTGAGGCTCTTCACTAAACAAAGGAGTGAAATAAGAGAAGAAAGTCCAGGACCAAATGCTGAATGGATGTGCTCCAATGAATCTCTCCTTTTCCCTTCACTTCACTGACTCCCCCAGCATTTTCATAATTAAGCGTGTTCAATCTTAAATGGCTTGGAGCCTCATCCCACTTCTCATCATCCAATTCCCCAAAGATCCCAGCAAAAGTGCTCATGCCATCAGTTAACACTCCATTCAACAAAAATGCCTTCCAGATTCCAAGGACTTCTTTCATCTACAGACTAAGCTGTTACTTGTGCAGTAATTTCTTTCTCTGCCTGTGGTAGCTCCTTGGGTCTACTGACAAGAGTCACAAATTCTATGTAAAGGTTGGAAATATAATTCCCAAGTGAAACCGTGTTTATCGTGTTTGCCAGATACTTTTGATTTTAATCACTTTGGGAGAGGATCAGAAAGAGCTGGAAGGGACCTTAAAGGTCATCTAGTCAAACCCTCTCATTTTTCAGATGATGAAACTGAGGAATTAAGTGCTCAAGGTCACATAGGTAGCAAGTCACAGAGGCAGGATTCAAACTCAGAGTCCTTTGATTGCATTCTTTCTGCCATACCATGTTTAGATCAGAGTCAATCTAAGAATGTTTTTTGGGCATTCAATTTGTAGTCAGTGTGGTTGGTCCTGACCCAGTATTCAGCCCTATTAACATCCAAGTCCTTGGCTATTTCTTTGTAAATGATTTCCCTTCCTTGGGCTCCGGTTCTAGTCTGGTTTGTCCCATGCACTGAGTCCTTAACTGAGTTTGCATCTTGTAGTGACCCACTGCTTTCAGGAATGGGGTTCTGATTGGTAAAAAAAAAAATCTGAGTCTTTACAAGGAATGTTGTTCCACCCCTGAACCCAAGACCTTTGTTGAGTCCCTAATCTAACTTCCATACTGCTGCTGTGTTCGACCAACAAGTTGAGACTACCATTTGTTTCCTTCCTACTCGCCTGGACTTTCTCCTAATTCTTGTTGCCCAGGCCTCTTCTGATCACATGCTTTTGTATCTGAGTCCTGCCCTAGTTGAGATATAATTTTTGGACATATTTATTCCATCAGGCTTTTGTAGAATCAAATCATCACATCATGATATGGAAGAGTTTGAATCCTGCCTCTGTGACCTGCTGCCTGTGTAACCTTGAGCACTGACTTACTCTTGGCTTCAGTTTCTTCATCTGTAAAATGAGAAGGTTTTACTAGATGATCTTTAAGGCCCCTTCTAGCTCTCCCTAATCCTATCCCAAAGTGATTAAAATCAAAAGAATCTGATAAACACTCTTTCACCTGGAAATGATATTTCCAAAATATTTTTGAATCATCCTTAAAATTAGAAGAAGGGGAGCATAGGTAGTACCCACACACTGATGATAAAACTTCTCTGCAGAGCTCAAGGGTCCTGCCATAGTTGATCACAATAAGAAACAGTTGAACTGTGGAAATAAGAAAGCAGCAATTGCTGCCATTAGCTCCAGTGAAGGCACCAGCCTCTGTTCAATTCTGGAACTGACTGTTGCCAGCAGATAAAAGCAGGAAGAGGCAATACTTTTTAGCTGGTGTCATAGATTGGTCCATTATCTTGCTACTTACAGTGCTGGTTGTCCTGGAAGAAGGAAAAGGAAGGTAGAAGGAAGGAAGGAAGGAAGGAAGGAAGGAAGGAAGGAAGGAAGGAAAAGGGAAGGAAAAGGGAAGAAAAAGGGAAGGAAGGAAGCAAGAAAGGAAGGAAAAGAAGAAAGGAAGGAGGGAAAAAAGGAAGGATTGAGGGAAGGAGGGAGGGAAGAAACAAAGAATCAAAGAAAGATGGACGAAAACTCTTTGTAGCAGAGAGTAGTGAATCTAGGGGAGTTTGGTGTCCCTATATGGCTTTCACTGTCTGAATTTTTCTGTATCATGTGTGTCCTTGTGGATGTGATAGAATTTGTTACCTAAGGTCTTTCACAGACACAACAGTAAAGGGTTTGGTGATGATGAGTCCTGAGTCACTAGAACAGAAAGTCACATCCTCAGTGACACTCTCTGAACCTTTCCCTTGTGTCTCAGCTGTGACTGTGTCTGAAGGCTCCAGGGCATCAGAGTTGGAAGGGAACTTAAGAGCTGCAACAGTTCCTCCATCTCCCCCTTTCCCCCCACTCTGTTTCTCTAGCTCCCCAGTGCTACAAAGCAGCAAGATTGTATACTTTTAATGCTTCATTAAGCCCAATTGAAAGAGTTGATGAGAAACGGTTAGAGAAGAAAGTGGATGTTCCTTAATATGAAGTATGCAACCTTGTTCAGGCTGATTATTTGCCTGGGAACTCTCTAATTGGACATTTTGCACATGTAATGGGGAAGGTTCCCTGCTCTCTGGTAGTCATGAGGTTTGGGAAAAAGACATTTGTTGAGGAGGGTAGATTTGTCAATTAAGCACTCACCGCCTGCCGCTGAGGCAATCATTATTACCCGGAGGACAGGCCTTCCCTCGCAGTCACACTAGGGCTACACCATTGTCAGGTCTGGCCGAAAAGCTGGAAGATTAGTCACCGAGTCAGTTACATGTTGAACGTGTCTGAAAATGAGGGGAAATCGCCCAGGATTTGTGAGAACTACTTTCAGTTTAAACCTTTGATCAGCACTGAGATGAGGCTCCAGAGGATCAACTCCTTTAAAAAAAAATAGTTTTAAGTGAATTTAGTTAATGGGAAATGAAGCATATTGACAGCCCTGGATTGCATGCAGCCTTTTCACTGAGCAGGTGTCTTGTGGGCCATAGGAAGGAGGCTGACTCACATCGGCTACTGAACAATGTGCTTTGGTCATCTGCAGACAGCTGTCCCTCCAGGTACAATGGGGAAGGTCGTTTCCTGGCACCCTGTCCCTCTAACTCCTCTCTACTTACCTTAAGAGTAACGCATCAGTGTTTGAGTGTGAAGAGGTGATAGCCTTTGGCAGTGGACAGAAGCCTGGATTCAGAGTCAGGAGACAGAGTCTCATTCAAGCTTTCTCAATAACTGGCTGTGCGATGTTGGCTGTGTGGGTTACGGCGCTTGACAGCCTGACAGGGTTTAGCACAGGACCAGTCCCTATCAGTTTGTTTGGCTGATGTAGAACCTTCATGTGGAAGAGGCAGTGATGAGATGGGACAGAAGCACCTTGAAGTGACTGGATAGTGGGTGAACATTCTGAAATGGTTTCTATTTAACCTTAATCTCAAGCTCCTAATAAAATAGGGGAAGAGGGACAGTATAATTACTAAAGTCCCTTTCTTTACTATGAAATCTATTATGGACCCAACAGCACCAAGGAACAATAGCTGGAATGGCTTTAGGGAGTCCTATCAACTCTGATGCCTTTGTTTCTTTTGTGATTGAAGGAATACATGTGCGAGAGCCCTGGCTGGGGCTTGGACAGGCTCTGACCGTGTGAGAAAAGAAAAGATGGCTGGCACATCAGGACAGAGGTCATGACCACATCCTTACTAGTTGTTATTCTTTGGTCATTTTAGGCATGTCCCACTCTTTGTGACCCCATTTGGGGTTCTCTTGGCTGAGATACTAGAA
The DNA here is from genome assembly GCF_028583685.1 of Petaurus breviceps papuanus. Taxonomy (NCBI): domain Eukaryota; kingdom Metazoa; phylum Chordata; class Mammalia; order Diprotodontia; family Petauridae; genus Petaurus; species Petaurus breviceps. The sequence continues at coordinate 6,911,811 of NW_027185665.1, forward strand.
TGAGTTGCCATTTACTTCTCCAGTTCATTTTGCAGATGAGGAACTGAGGCAAACAGGGTTCAGTGACTTGCCCAGGGTCACACAGCTAGTAAGTGTCTGAGACCAGATTTGAAGTCAGGAAGATGAGGCTTCCTGACTCCAGGCCCAGCACTCTATCTAGTGTGACACTAGCTATCTTTACTAGACCCATACTCTAGCTGAACAAGGTAAGCATAAACATCTTAGGACATTGTGTAATTTGGATGACCCCAAATTCTCTTGCCCCACCAAACCCTTCTCTACATGCTCAGGGATGGGCAGGAGACCAATCAAAAATTAATAAAGAGGACATGGGAATAGATCTTCTTTACATGAGATCAGGATGCTGAGTATCTGAATTCTTATAACAGAGGACAAATTCCTTAGAGAGGAGGATTGAAATGCAAATACACCAAGGAGAAAGAACATGTGAATCCAATTCATTCAGGTTAAGGTGCTATTGGATCTGCTAAAGACAGGGTAGGCTGGAGAGAGCAGGAGGAAAGGATCTGATAGGGTTTCATTGAGGGCAGAGGACGAGGGTAGAGAAAGGGCAGCTCTTGGGTGTGAGACACAAAGATTTCCTTTCTCTACAATTTTGCCTCGGACTAGCCCTGCATATGAGCTAACTGACTAAAAATTCCAAACTAAGGAGGTAAGGAGATGGATTATAATGTTTAGGATTCATTCATTCATCCCACAAATATTTATTAAGCATATACTATGTGAAGGGCACTATGTTATGATCAGAAGAAAAATATAGAGATTACATGTCACATAGTCCCTGAACTCATGGCCCTTATAGCATAATCAGAGATTATATACATACACATACACATACACAGATAACTTCAATCCAAAATCATACATAATAAGAACTCGGGCAAGATATAAGATAACATGCCACATGAGGGGTGAAGAGAGAAATAGCATTCTTACCTGGGGAATCAGGGATATCTCCTTGGAGGAGTAGCATTTGAAACTCACTAGAGGAACTTCAGGAATGTAGCAATCTCCCTTAGCACAAGGTCACTCAGTTGTACCGGAATATGAGTATAGTCTTTAAAAGGCTCCCACTCTTTCTGTTAGCAGCCCCCCTCTTATTACCCCTAGTCAACACACACACCAATGGGGGCCCATGATCCTCTACATGGTGGAGAAGGGGAAGAAGAAAACCGATCAATGTTGGTTCCATGATTTCCAGAGACTACTTTGCTGGAATCCGGCCACTAAGGGGTTCTGAGTCCCAGTTGGTCCTGAGATAAAGACAGGCAGTTTTAGTCACTTCCTAATTCAACTAGAATCTGATTCGTGTCTGAAAGTGAAAACCATTTTCCACTGACCCACCATTGGAGCCCCCTTTTGTCTTTTTGGGAGTTTGATACACTGTCTTAAGCTTGGAATTCTGAAATGTCAATCGGTAAAAACCTGCAGAGTCCAGAGGAAAACCATGAACAGCATAAAACTAGCCTGACATTTTCTAGAAAACAGGTTATACTGAGAAGATTCCCAATTACATCTTCCATCCCACCCCATCCCCCAACATGCTAGAGTTTGAGGGATCTTGTCTCATAGAAATAGTGTGTGCCATGGCCACTGGCCGTCTTCAATGGTTTAGACCAGAGATAATCATAAGCATTTTATTTCATCCCCACATTGGCTATCAGATCTACTGTTTATCATGTTTCTCCAACCAGTCAGTCAAAAGGGATTTATGAAATGCCTACTAAATACTAAGCACCATTCTAGATGCTAGAGATACAAAGCCCAAAGTGAACCTGTTCCTGCTTTGAAGGAATTTCCATTTTCACAAGGAAAAAATACACACATATCTAAGTATATATCACACACGTGTAAAATATATACCTTGGAGGGGGAGGCAGCTGGGGAGAACGGGTGAGATCTGGGGAGATCTTCATGCAGAACATTGCACTTGAGTTAAGTGTTGGTTTTTAGGGATTTATCTATCTATCTATCTATCATCTATCTACCTAGCTGTCTATCTATCTACCTAGCTATCTATCCATCAGGGGAGAGGGGAAGTGGGAAAGGGCATATCATAATCTTTCTTGTGTGTCTGGAATGACCCTGAGAAATGTACGTAAATATATATTCTCAGGGCATCTTGCCAAGGGTCAGGGAGGGGACTGGCAGGCAGTATCCAGACACAATGATGAAATTGCCGTACTTAAGACCAATGGATGATACACCCAGGTTCTGATTTGTGTGAATAATGAATCCAGTGAGGTGTTCGCATTTTTCAAATTTTCATTACATATTTCAATTGGGTTAGAACCAATTATCATGTTTTCATGGAATTATAACTTCAAATAGTGCAGATCAGAATAATGCATTTTAGGGCTTTGTTATCTGTTGTTTCCTAGCTCTATTGCACGAGGCTAATTTTTTTAAGGTGAAGCATAGTGGTTTGCATTTTTGCTCCGCTAATAGAGAGGCTTTCAGAGCTATGTAATTATAGCATTCCTCACCATAAATATGGCTGCCTGACTTTCTAGCTATGGTTTGTGCATTTTTCATAGCCATTTGTCTCCTACTTCTGTGTCCACCTACCCTTGAATCTAACACACCTTTGTTATTCTCAACTAAATTCCTCTGGCTTTTACCTCAGATTCTGACAAGAAAATAAACGCCACACTGAAAAGAAATTGGGGTGAGAAGGAAAGGGGAGGAAGAATGAGGACGCAGAAAAAAAAACCAAGATGGAAATTTCAGGGTACAAGGCAAGTTTCCTTTCCCACCAGCCAGATGCAGATTTTAATCAATTCAATCAATGGGCAATGTTTGCTGGCCATAAAAATGGCCCAGAGGTTGCTGGGACCTGCCCTAAGATGGATGACCAATGGCACTGGTGGGTCCAAAGGTCAAAGATGACTATCCCCTGGAAATGTAATCTATGACCAGGCCCTCCTTCTCCCCTCCCCCATCCCCAAGAGGCTCCAAGAAGCAGCGAATCACTCCCACCCCCTGTCTGCACTGGAGCTGCCCGAGAGAGAGCTGCTTGGTTCCTGGTCCTTCTCTGTATTCTGAACTGCCCTCCCCCACACAGAAGCAGCATGGAGAATCTTTATAAAACACTAGGCCCCGTTTTTCCAATACATCATGGCAAATGACATCAACAATACTAGTTGTACCAGCTCAGCCCAGGCTTTCTTCGTTCTCCTCATTCTAATGGGTGTCTAGATACCAAGAGCTTAGCTGTCAGAAGCTACCCTGCTCAGAGCTTCTTCCACAAACACTGGTTTCCCAGCAGAGACAGAACTAGAAAATATTTCATCTGAGACAAAAGTGGCTGAAAGGACAAAATTGGTGCTCTCGGGGCTTTCTGCAAGTGGAGAGAGACTGGAAGGCATTGACTTATAGAATGCCTTCATATAACACAATAATGGACTTTGTCTATAGTTAAGGTCAAATGGATGATGTTGCACATGAGAGTTTTTGTTTTGTTTTAAGTAAGTCATAGAGGCTACTCGTACTTTAGCTACTCTAACAGAGAAAGGATTCAGAGCTGTATATTTACATGTAGGGCAGTGGTGGGGAACCTGTTGGCCTCAAGGTCACATGCGGCCCTCTAGTCCTCAAGTGAAGCCCTTTGATTGAATCTGAACTTCATAGAACAAATCTTCTTAATAAAAGAATTTGTTCTGTAAAACTTGCACTCAATCAAAAGGCTGCACCCAAGGACCTAGAAGGCCACAGGTTCCCCACCTCTGACTAGGGGAATAGAGATGGGGCACATAGTCTTAGTAAGGGTAGAGCCTAGGGGATGTCCATTCCCCAGAGATTCAGACAGTTGGCCCCTTTGGATTGGGGGGAAGGGAAGAGAAGTGTGTAAGTATTCTGGGTGCATTAATGGTGGAGAAAAGTTTTGCCTCATAAAGCTGGAGGCCAGTGGAGAATCAAGAGTCAAGGCACAGACATGGTGGCCACCTGGGGATGCAGAGGCTGGCACCATTCTGCCATGTTCATTATAGATCTGTTCCTTGGGGTCGCATAATGACAATGACAATGCAGCCAAGATCTACCCAAACAGTCTAGATTTCATTGAAGAAAATTGTACTGCAAGAGAAATAAATGTTCCATGTCTCCTATTTTGAGATTTGCACCAAATGTACATTCAAAAGAAGACAGAGGAAGACCTTCCATTCAGGCCCATTACTTTATTATCATTATGTACACTCAGATTGCTCATGCTTTGGGGACCCATACTGCTTTTCCAGACATGAGTATGTTTTTTGTACCCTATGGACCCTTTTCCAGGTTCCAAAAAAACATGTTTTTTTTCAGGTTTTGGCTTGTGTTTCTTTGACTAAGAACTGCCTCTGGGAAGTATCAAGATATAACTCAAGTCTAGGTCCCCATAGATATAGGTAAAAAGATGCCCAAGGGAAGCACTAAACAAAAGCATATATTGACTGTAGGCCAGCCTTTGTTCCACCTCCCAGGAAATAGAAAGAAAAAAAAGTAAAGGACTCTCAGGAGTTCATAAATAATCAACACAATTCTTTGAAGCAGCAAAGAAACCACTGGCTTTGGAATCAAACAATGCGTATTCATATCTCAGTTCCTTTATTACCTATGTGACCTTCAGCAAGTCCCTGGGCCTCAGTTTCCTGATCTGTAAAATCTGGGAGTTGAACATGATGGCCTCTAATATCTCTTTGAGCTCTAAATCCAAGAACCCATATTCTTCCCACTCTGGAGAACTCACATCCTGGGTCCCTAAAGCCTTCCATACTCATAGCATCATCTTATTACTTCCTTGACTCTCCTCAGAAGGGAAACAAACTTGGAGTTACTATTGGTAAAATGCTCAAACATGCTGGAGAGTACCATTTAATCTTTGAAACCCATACAGTTATACAGCCTGATGTTGTAATTAACCTGAGGGCTTTACCTTATCCAGGAAGGAAAAATTACTTGGGGCCTAAGTAAGGCCAAGCATGAGCAGCTTTCCAGAGGACTGATGCTGTGAACAGCTTTCAAGGTTCTGATTACACAGTATAGTGAACACTATTCTATAACAAATCAGAGCAAAACATTCACAGTAAATCAAGGTACAGCATTCACAATGTTACAACTTAACACAGAAAATCAAAATATAGCATTCACAACAACTTTATCACAGAAAATGGCCACATAGTTTTCACCACAGTGGTCACAAAGTTTTGAACAAAGAGCAATCATTTAGTAACTCAATCATTCAATCATCCTTAAGGAGGTTTGCCTCCTTAAGGGACACAAAGTAAAATAGCCAAAGTTCTCCACTCATGGGGCACACTAAGTTAACTCAACCAGTCACTTATTCACTATTCAATCATCAGAAAATATACCAGCCCTCCACCCCGAGGTCACTAGTAAATTACAATTTCTCAGTCAGTACACAGTATCCAAGTCAAGTCTTCTTTCAGTTTGACTCAGGGTGGTCTCTCAGATTCTCTGGATCCCCTTCCATGGTCCCAGATCCTACCTGGATTCACCAAACTGTCACCTGGGTTCAAAAGCAGACAGCTCCCAGGTCTTTGTTCAGTTCTCTACACACTTCCTGTTCCACATTGAAGCTCACAGCATCCAGACCACTTTTAATCCTTCACAGTTTCTGTTCCTTGGAAGTCAGGGCTTAACAAAGCCACAAACAGACTCAGGAAGTACCAGCATCACAGTCATGCTTCCTCAGTCTTTGGCAGCTCCTTGGAAATCCTCAGCGGCTCAGGCTGGCCCTCAAACTCAGCAGAAGTTTCAGCTGGTTCCCAGAATCAAAATCACTTCATCTACGTTCTCCAAATCAAAATCATTCTCTCCAGCCTGGGGAGCCTTTTCTCTTTAGCCTCTCCAGTGGAAGCAGCTTCTGCCTCCATGAAGCTTGCTCCAAGAAGGTCTGACTGACCCAGCAGGGGCTTCTCCTTATATACACACAGCATTGGCTTCTTCCTATTTCAGCCAACCCCTTCCTGTTACGTCAGCAAAAGGGACGCATGCCTTCTGTTTCTTCAACAGAGGCTTGATTAATTACTAAGTGCCAATAGGGATCTTCAAATTCAAATTGCATTACCATTACAGCCTATTAAACCAGTTAGGTCTTCATTGTTCAAATAATTCGTGGCAACACTGAGAAGCAACGTCCAAATGTTTAGCTCCCCTATACTTTGGCTTAGACTCCTGAGTTACTCCTCTGGCTTTAGTGTTCATGTATGTAATCTTCTCCTGGCTCCAGGAGTCTGGCCCTCCTCAGAAACTCCTCCTTTCTTTTCTAAGAACCTCTCCAGTTCTTCACATTGTCCCCAAACCAGTGTTGTCCAGGTATTTTCCTTTGTCGTTAACGACTGGGTTTAGGGATTGCTCAGCCTAGGAACCCCCACTCTCTAGTCAATGGTGTGTGTTTCAGGAATTACCATGACTTGGCTGTATGGTTTCCTTCTTCATGGCAACCATCCTTCTGGCTGCGAGGTTATGCCATTGATCCTTCAAGACTAATGTCAGGACTCTGGAGTTGGAGTTGAGAGCACATGCAAGTCCCTTGTGCCTCTGTCCCAAGGCAGTAATTGATAGCTCTTGGGGAGGGGCTCCCTTAGGACCCTGGTCTACTCTGTGCACTTAGATTTGACCTTTGTAAAGGATACAGAAAGGTGAACCCAGGATTTTGTGAGAATCTTGGTGTCATTTAATGGGGCTTTGAAATTTTCTTAAGGTAACCAAGGTCACTCTTCCTTCTTTTCATCTCTGGGTCCAATTTGTCATCCATTGGTATTTTCTGTTCCAGATATACAGACTAATAGGCAAGTTCTATAGGTTTTCCCTCTAAATGAATTGGTCATAACCTAGGCAAGAGGCATTTTTTATCTACTTTATCTTTCCTGTCCAGACTGAACTTGGACAGGTTTCAGATCTCTTCTAGGAGACTCTGAAATGCTCTGGGACTTAATGCAATCAGCACAGTGTCCTATAAAAACAAAAGCATCTGAAAGATCTCACTTTTTATAAAGAAACTTTTTTCAACCCAGACTCTGTGCTGGATCTCCACCACAGTGGTGATCACCTTTGGCAAGCATATATCTCATTGCTTTGGCTTGCCTGATGTTTATGGCATCAGAGAGTCAATGAAAAGGGTTATTTTTGTTGTTATATTGTCATGGCTCAGGAAACTTGGATGTATAGATGAGAGACACCGTGTTGGAAAAGAGCTTTTAAGGAAGCATTCTACATTACTCAATCAAATGCTTTTTTTGCAAATTCATAAACAATAAGAATAACAGGGTCTTATAGTTTCTACATTTTTCAGTCAGTTGTGAAATGGTAACACTATAGTCCATTGTTGAATATTGGGTTTGAAGGCCACTTGTACCCGACTAACACCCTCTTCAAAGACGGTCTTGACTTCTCTATAGTTGATTCAAACAAAGATTTTGTGTAGACAGAAGTATATATAGGAATAAGTTGATAGTTAAGGGTGTATTCATGGTGTTCTTTTTTTTTAAATTTATTTTAAGGTTGGGCTTTTTCCCATGCCTTTGATACTTTCTTCTCCTTCAGATAAGTTGCACTTTGATCAGCCAGCACAATTGTGTCTTCTCCAATATATGTATACTTTGTATATACATATATTATATATACACATTATTTGTAAATATGCTATATATGTACACATATAATACACACATTTTATGTGTGTGTGTGTACGTGTGTGTGTAACCTCCAATCCAGCTTTTTTCCAATCTTTGTTCCCTTTGATTTCTACTTCTATAAACACAAATGGTGCTGTGGCATTAGGGTCAAAGCGTGTTTGTTCTAATGTCCTTTACAACTTGAGGTGTAAAGAGTTTGTAATAGTAGCCTTTACCCAAAGTCCTATGCCATTGCTTGATTATAGTGGGGAGGTGACCTTATGTTCTCAAGGTCCATACTCTGGAAGTTTCTCCTGTGCTGGAAAGGCTTGAGCTTGACCTCAGCTACAGCCTGAATCTGCTTTCCAAGGACCAGCCCTGTTAAGTATAAAGAGTCTCATCATCCCTATGCTGGCCATTTTGTAATGGACATGGAAACATATAGAACACACACACACACACACAAAATACAAAGTGGCTCTTCCTCCTGTTGCAGCGACAACAGCAGAGAGGCAGAAGGTGGAGCAGAGGGTACTAAGTATCACACACTTTTATTTCACTATTGGCACAAAAATGTGAGATGTTTCTCCAATGACCAATGTGTGAAGATATTGTTGGAAGAGGTGAATCATAATAGGGCATTCTTTCTCTAAACTAAACCAGAAGAAGGAAGACGCAGTTAAAAAGAAAGAGGTCCCACAAGGACTCAGAGAAGCAAAAAAGGGAGTTTGCAGAGTTAGTTGGTTTTATCATCTATCCAAAAAAACCAGGAAAATATTTCATGGGATATCTGATCATTTAATCTGTCAGTGCTGGCGATAAATATTGCATAATATTTATGTTATGGAAATATTGTAACATGTGCTAGTATTAGTTGCAGAAGAGGAAGAGGCAGAGAAATTTTATGAAGAATTTCACTGGACCCTCCATATCAAATATCATACATTCTAGTATTTGGTAATTTCAGTCCAAAGGTGGGAAAAAAGTGAGATCGGTCAGAAATATCTAGGAAAGCATTTCAGGGGAAAAGGATGGAGAGAAGCCAGAGACTTCCTGGCCATACTGCTGATTTGCCCTTTTACATCATGAGGAGTTTTGAGAAAAAGAATTGGTAGGTACTAAACATAGTAAACACCAGATGAATCACCAAAAAAATTTGAAACAGATCATATTTTAATAGACAGGAAAAGACTTGTTATTGATGTGAGAGTTATCCCTGAATCAGCTGTCTTGGTACATAGACTTATCAGGACAAAAATGAGGTTTTATAAGAAGTAAGAAGAATAATGAGAAAAGAAAATATGTGGGCCATTGAAGCAGTTCAATCCTGAACTTTTTAAACAAAGAGTAAGCAGTGAGTAATGGGAAGCAGACATCAGAAATGACAACAACACCGATTACAAGAATTTTATATAGAAGTTTAACCACTGTAATCTATTGCTATAGCAAGAAGAACAAAACAGCCTGGAAATCACCTTAGTCAGCAGACATTTGACTTACTGACCGAGCGGAGGGAGACAGTAACACTGGTTTGAAATATAAACTCATCTGTAAAATCTCACAGAGAAAGATGTTGTATGATTATGATCAGCGTCATCTCATAAAACAGAGAGAAACCATGAAAGGTAAAACCAGATCAAGAAAAGTTTGACAAGAGAGTCAGCTAAGCAAGGTCATTTTAAGGACACAAGAATGAAAACGGAAGAGACAACAAATAGAAGAAAAATGGAAAAGACCCATAAAGATGACTATAATCTTCTACCCAGACAAAAAGATAATTTGTTGACTAGATAGTGGTAAAAGTGTTCTCTTGCAACCATTGAGACATCTGTGCGATATTACCCACTTCTTTGAGTGTGAAAAGGAAAGCAGAAGAAGGAAGGGTCCAGTAATTCTCTTGTTTCCTTTATGCTTTATCTCTTTAGTTGTCCATTCATTTCTTTAGCTAACTTGTTCTTTGCAAGTCCAGATTCACTTCTCAGCCCATCATTGAATCATCTCATTCTCAGCCCCCACACCTTCTCTTGTCTGGTTTGAACTATCTCTGTCACTGACTCCTCTGTATCTCAGAGCCACTTTAGCCCCTCACTTCTTCACTTAGCTCACCTTCGAGTAATTTTTTTCTTTCCCCCATCTCTCCCCCGAACCCATCATGATAGACACATGATTTATTCTTTGTGTTGAATCATTCCCTGTAATTTTTACTCTCTGCTGGGTTGTATTTAGAAAGGAATTGGGGACAAACAATGAGGTTGCATTATGTTTTAAAAAGGGCTATCTCCCATCTTTTTCATTGTTGTCTGCTCATTACTTTTTTTTTTTTTTAAGCAATCGGGGTTAAGTAACTTGCTCAAGGTTACACGGCCAGGTGTTTCTGGGTGGGTGCTAAGTGTCTGAGCCCGGGATTCAATCTCCAGGTCATCCCGACATTGAAGCCAGTGCTCTTACTCACTGTGCTACCTGGCCGCACCACTCTGCTCATTACTTGCCTAGAAAACTTTTAAACTAGAATTTGAATACTAGATATCAAAATCACTTCCATTTGACTATTTAATGGCAGATATGTCACCCGAAGACGCAGTATTTCCCAAAAGTCAGGAAACAAATAAATTATTACAGTTCAAGAATGAATCTATTTATTGATCCCTTTCTTTTATGCTATTAATGCTAATTGTTTTTCATGGTGCATGCATTTGGGATTCATCAAAATGAATTCTTAACAAATTTCCAAATGCAAAAATTTTTATCAGGATAACAAATAGATTCATATCATCCAGTCACCTCTCGAGTGGCTGCTCCAAAGGACCGTGACAACCTGCTGATGCTCAGAAGGTGTCGGCAGTCTTGTAGCAGGTGACTCCATAGCTTACGTGTAAGGCATTGGCTCCAATGTCCTAGTATATAGTGCTGTGGTGCCTGCCCTCACAGGCAGCTATACACCACAAGGTCTGGTGCTGCTAGCACGCAGCACGTATAGGAGTGGACATAGCAACGGAGCTGCTGCTTGCACTGGAAACTATCCCCTGCCCTCATTTTTGCCAAGACAGCATATGGATCTGAGGGAGTCGGGCTTGGAAGAGACAGCGGCAGTGTCATAAGCAGTGGTAGCAGCTTAAAAAGGGTTGGTTTCTCCAATCCTTATGTGAAGATTTTCTTCGTGTTTGCCAGTCTAGAGGATGCATCAGCTCAGATCCCAAAGAGGTGAATGATTGTGTCCCCATGGAGAGTTGCAGCTCCTTCCCCATGGTCAGTGGGCATCAGCCAGTGTCCATATGCTATATGACTTCTGGTCACCAGGAAGTCAGGGTGAGGAAGGAATGTGTTGACATTCCTTCTTGCAAGAAGAACAAGTCTAACAAGTTTATTCCCTGGTATGGGTGGCCCTACCGGAATCAACATTTCTTCTTGCATTTCCTGGTTTGGGTGGCCCCTTCTCAAATGGAATTTGATGAGAACAAGGGTGGGAAGCAGTCCTAGGCAATCCAAAGGTAACAGATAATGGAAAGCTAGGCTAGGCTGAGTAACAGAGATCTGGGCCTAGCAATAATGAAAGGCTTATGGCCTCAGGCAAAAGCCTCACCAAGTGGGAAGATTCAAGAGGATTCCCAGAGCCTGTACCCCATCATTAACAAACAGGAGATGCACAGATTTAGAGAATCCATCGTCAATGCTCACGTGGACTGTGTACGTCAGACCTGTGGTAGAGCCTTCCAAGCTCCTCTCAGTCTGACCAGCCACAGTCAGACACATTGTAA
>NW_027185665.1:6923212-6945036 GCF_028583685.1 Petaurus breviceps papuanus
TTCCAAGCTCCTCTCAGTCTGACCAGCCACAGTCAGACACATTGTAACTTTCCAAGCTCCTCTCAGTCTGACCAGACACAGTCAGACACGTTGTAACTTGACTCTAAAATAGTGTTGTCATTTTGGTCCTCTTCTAGAATGAAGGACGAAAACCAACCAATCGGGTGTCTGGTTTGGGGATCCCAACCCTGACCTTCCAACAACTGGTACATGAACTGAGACTATGGGGAGGTGAGATGGGAAGCTACCTAAGGTGCGGGATTATGTAAAGTGAGGAAATCCTCAGCATTGTTCTTATAAATGAAAAACTTCAAATGACAGAAAATGCTGTTCTCCATCGTGATTATTTATCTTGTATTAGATTAAATTGTACATATTGATTGCAGTAAAGGACCAAAATCTTGGAATACAGGAACAGAGGAGGCAAAAATTTCCAAAGTAGCAGCTTTGGGGGTTGTAATGGGAATGGGAATTTGAAGATCTTCCCTGCCCCTTAATAGACCTAGGGGGGAGTCTGAAGACCTCCCCTTCTGCATAGATAAACTCTGCCCCCTGATAGGCTGAATGTGGTCACATGGGGCCTGTGGTAGGCGGAGTTTGCTGAGGAGAAGCCCAGCTCACAAGAAGCTGGTAGAGAGCTAGCCAGACAGTTGGGGACAGAGGAGCTCAGGCAAGGAGATAGAGAGGTTTGTGAGTAAATATTGATCTTGCATTGGTTTGTGGGAAGGCTAAAGGATGCTGTGGCTCTCAGCATTATTATGGCTTCTGAATATCTTGGGCACTATGATGGAATCAGCTTATTGGTTTTGGGGTTTGGTTTTCTGGTGACTAAATAGATCCTTCAGCTTTATGCTCTGTCTGGAGAGTCTGGCACATTTTGCGATCGAATGTCATACAATACTTTTTGTCGCGGTCTTTATAATGATTGTGAGTGCTGTAAACATTGCATTGGTGCTCCAGGGGTGGAAGTGAGGAAGCACCATTCTTCACCTTTGTTGAGGACACATCCATTCCCTGTCCTGGCTCTGTTCACTTCCCATCCCTTCTTCCCTCTTCACATCCTCCAAGCTTCCTGCCTAAGGATCTAGACTCTGCATTTTTCTTTGGCTGTTCCTTAAACTCCAGAACTTACAGAATGAATTTTCAAATGATTCAAGAAGCCAGGTGCAGTACTACACAGTGAATGAGAGCCATTGCTCTCAGCAGGTGGAATGGAGAAACTTGGATAACTTATAAAACATTTTGTGGACTAGTCAAAGGAAGGATCTTTCGTTTCTTGTACTCTTTTAATAATCTGCCACATTCATTATTATGGAAAACTTCTTCTTTCCTGACTCTCATCAGGAATCCTATTCCCATTAAAGATAATAGACATTCATTAAGTCTTAAAATAGGAAGGAACCTTAGGGATTTTACAAATATGGAAATCGAGGCCCAGAGAGGAGAAATGACTTGTCCCAATTTACACAGCAAATTCCTGACTGAGATGAGGACACAGTCTAGTGCTTCTAATTCTTAGGTCTGGGGATTTTTCTTTCTCAATCTACAGAGAAGGTTGATGAATCAGTATAACCATTTGGGAAAACAATTTGGAATTATGCAAATAAAGTTACTAAAATGCCTAAACTATTAGACCCAGAGATTCCCCTACTTCATGTACCCCCAAAGAGATGAATGATTAAAGAGGAAGTTTTAATATACACCAAAATATTTACAGCAGGACTTTGTGTGGTAGCAAAGAATTGGAAACAAAGTAGATGCCCATCAATTGGGGAATGGTTAAACAAATTCTAAGTGAAGTGAATGGAATATAATGTGGTATAAGAAATAACAAATAGGATGAACACAGAGATGCATATGACTTATGTGAACTGATGCAGAATGAAGCAAGCCAACCCAAGGAAAAGATATATACAACTATAACAATGTATAAAGGGGGAAAAAATCACCACAAAACAATTTTTAAAGTACAAGAAAAGAAAGACCCTTTCTTCTTTAATGTTTTAAAATGACAAACCTAAGCATGACTCCCAAAGAAGACACCGCCTTCCATGACTTCGAAGAACTGGGAGATCTACAAGTGTGGAATATTGCAAGTATTTTCAGATTTTTTTTTTATGCATTAATTGACTTTTCTAATTGTTTCTTTTTTCTTCATTTAAAATATTTACTAAAGGGCTCTCTGAGAAGGAAGAAAAGGGATACAAGGGGAATTTAAGTGGTGCAAAAATGAAAGATTTTAATAAAAATTATTTTAAAAAACAAAGGAACTATTAGACAATTTCCACAAATATGTAAAGGAAAATAATTTTGAAAGTCTTTAAGAACTCTGATCAATGCAATGACTAATCATAACTTTAGAGGATAATTATAAAGCATGTTTTCTGCCTCCTGGCAGAAAGGTAATGGACACAAAGTACAGAATGACAGATCTCAGCTATGGACAATTCTTCTTCTTCTTCTTTCTTCTTTTCTTCTTCTTTCTTCCTCTTCTTCTTCCTTCTTCTTCTTTCTTATTCTCCTCTTCTTTTTCTTCTTCTTCTGCTCTCTCTGTCTCTCTTCATAAACATTCATAGACATAAACATGTGTACATATATGAACTTATATATTAGGCTTCTATTAGAGAAAGGGGTAAATTGGTGATGAAAAAGAATCATGAAACAAAAAATACACAGAAAAAATCAAAAAGTTCAGAAAAGGATGCAAATGGGACAATTTGATTGCTATTTTGTTAAATTTAATATGCACCTTTTAAAACAAATTGTACATAATACAAAATCACAATTTCATAGATAATTCTCTTTTGGGGATCTCTATATATTGGAATATATGTGTATTGTATTTGTTGATTAATTTCTTTAAAAAAAGAAACATTTTTTTAAAGTTCACATGAACATTTATTTCTTATTTCACCCTGATATCTCCCAAGTGTTACTTGCTTCTGAAAGCTGAATACCTCCTTTAAAATGGAATAAACATATAAAGTGAACAATGGCAGAAATGTTGGCTTATTAATTTTTTATATCCAATTAATTTTTTATTGTTTGACATGAGTGATCAGAGTCTTGGGCTAGCAGGCCTCATACTTGAAAGCCACAGGATGGGTAACAGTCACCATATCTGATGGGTCATTCCTATTGTCTGGCCTTTCAAAAAGAGGCATCGTGACCTTTCCAAATGTGACCAGAAGCATGGGTATTATAGTTCCTCTTAACTGGAGAACCAGATGTTACCAAAGGTAGAATTCTATAGTCACTACTAGAATAAGATTCTAAAGTCACTGATTTCAGCAAGTTATAAGCTTATAATTGGACTTTTACTACAAATTATACATTCAAAGAATACTAAATATATACACATACATGTATATTACACACATACATATTTACATAATCCCACCCATTCCCAACCTACCATGTGAAACAGAAGCCTTATACTAGGAATCCAGAGATCTGGGTTTCAGGACTGTCCCTACCACTAATCAGTTATGCAACTTTAGTTAAGTTATTTAACTTTCTCTGAGGCTCAATTTCATCTGCAAAACAAAGGTGATCTCTCCCCCTTCCAACTTCAAAAAGTGGTTTTATGAATGATGTCTATAAAAGTGCCCTGAGAGGTATATTCTGTACCAGTGAGAGGTGATTCTTTTACATCAAAACTGGTTGGGTTCCTACTGGGCCACAGCTCTCACCAGCTCTGCAAACTCTTAATTCATTCAGTTATCTCAGATACAAACTGCCTACCTCAAGTTTGTCCCTGGAGCAATTATGAAGCCCTGGGGCAAAGTAGACTTGGTTAATACTAAACACCAGTCTTTTAACACTGACCTCATTTGATTCTTAGTTCCTGAGGCTATTTGGATGCTAGGTTCTGAGATTTATCAGTACCAATTCCAAATAACCTTTCCACTTTCTGCCTTAGGTGTAGGAGGCCTGGCCCAGATAACTTCCATGCGCCATAATGTGACTCTTAGTGGCAGTTTGATTCCTGCTGCATTGCTATCATACAAGGTTCTGCCCTAGGCTCTCTTCTCTTTCTCTACTATTTCCCTTGGCCATCTCATCAGTTCCCACAGATTGAATTATCATCTCTATAGTGATAATTCTCAAATCTACCTTTCCTGCCCCAACCTCTCTCTGCCCAACTGTAATCTCCCATCTCCAAAGGCCTTTCAGAAACTTCAAACTGGATGTCCAGCAGACAGCTTAAACTCAACATGTCTACAAGAATGGCATAGTATGAGAAGTCATGGATGGGTTGCAATCTTCACCAAAGGAGGAACTATTCACATTGATGAGATTATATATCTATTGAAGTTGATGTTATAGGGGACTTGCAGTCATGGGGGGGGGGGTAATTTGGCCCCAGGATGTCAGAAAATTGCACTTAGAAATGCAGCAAACCTTTTAAAACCATATGTTTAAAGGAAAGTCAATACCTTTCTGATAAAATATTGATAAACTTAAAAATTCAGAGAAGAGGAATGCAAAGTAGCAATGGCTGTTTTTAAATTTGGCACAATGGCTGTAAGGTTTAAAGAAACACAGTAGCTTAAGATGACAGAATTAAGAAATAATTGGTTTTCTTTAGGGCATCATTATGTAGTATATTGAACATAGCCGATATGGATTGTAAAGTCACTCAATTTTTATCAAATTTCATCTCCCTTCTAAGTTAAATATTCTAAATCAGATATTCTTCAATATTTCAAAAGATTCATAATCTCATTTTCTTTCATTGATGCCTTACTATAATCTATTCATGGTCTGCAGGAGTTTCTGTGGCCTCCCCAAAATGGTGCACAACTTTTTAGCAATGAGCATCTTTGAACCCAAGATGATCTATGGAAAACAAATCAATAATATCATGTGTTCTATAATCCATGCTTTTTATTCTTCTCAAAACTTGTACTTTACTAGTACTTTTAAGAATTTGAACTTATTTTCACACCCCAATGCGACCTTGGGATAGGACTTTAATAAAGACAACTGGACAAAATGAAATAATTTTCTTTGGTTGCTAAGACTGTTTCTTTGAATTTTGTGGAATAATAATTATTAACATTTACATAGCTTCTACTGTGTGCCAGGCACTATGCTAAGTCCTCGAAAATTTTTATCTCATTTCATCCTCACAACAACCCTGAGAGGTAAGTGCTATTATTATCCTTATTTTACAGATGAGGAAATTGAGGCTAGCAGAGGTCAGGGTCACAAAGCTAGTAAATGTTTGAGAACAAATTTGAACTCATATCTTCCTGACTGAGCTGCTTAATATTAGTATTATATTTAATAATAATTTTTATTTGCTTAATTCATCATTTATTTAATTTTTAATTTATTTTTATTTAATAATAATTTTGATTTATTAGCCAGCTCATGAATTAATAATTTTATTTTTTAGTAAATGTATTATTATTATTATTGTTGCTGCTGCTGCTGCTGTTGTTTTCTAGGAAAGCCTGGAACAAAGGTTAGGAGGGATAGCATTGCTGTAATCTTCTTTTTAGGGCCTGTTTCAGTTTGGGTTTTAGTCTGGGATTCACTACTCACTAGCCCTATGACTTGACCTCTCTGGACCCCAGGCTCCTTATCTCTAAGATGAGATTTAACTAGATGATTTCCAAGTGTACATGTTTCTATGGCAGACACACATTTAGACAACTGTAGTGGTAAGACAGCCCCCATAATCACTTTAGCATGACAGTTAGTGAAGGGCAAAGGGAATACAATAATTAGCCCTCCAAGTCCTCTGTGATTCCAAACCACACATCCCAATGACTTTATTCTTTTCTTCACAACAACTCACATGCTCATTTCAGCAAAGATAAGAAAGCATTTCCTTCTCATGCTTTAGCCCCATTTTGGTGCTATGTTCCACTAAACATTCTCCTGTGATGCTCCATTAAGGTGATGACCCTAGACTCTTGCAGATAATGCCTGCAGGATGCATTCATGCTCTGGTGTATTCTATCAGGTTGGAAGGGCTTTGAATGTGGCTTTGGCTTTGTGTACCTATCAACTGGGAATCGATCTAGTTTCCATGGACCACAAAGTGAGAAATTTTGCCACCAAGAAATGAAGTTTTCTGATCACAGAAACTCATCAAGAGATTCAGATATTTGTCATGAAGGAGGTACCCACAATGAAATCATTGATCCTTTAAAGTATGAAAGATGTTGAATCATTTTTAAGGACATAGAATGAAAATTCTGATGATAGCAACAGAAATGAAAAAAGCAAATGAGCCAGGACAATTACAGAGATGCTGTCTTTGGGGAGAGGTACTAGAGTCATAATTCCACCAACACACACAGCATAGAAATTCTAATTATTATCAATTACAACGATTAAAACTGTAATAGCTCCCAAAGAGCCGACAATAAACCAGGTATGGTGTGTATTATGTCTTAATAACTATTTTACATGTGTATAATTTCCACATTTCCCTATGCATTAATACTCCAAAACCTCCTCCTTCGCATCACTGTAACCTCCAATCTACCCTCACTCAGTTATCTATTGTAATTACCTCTGCTTTGTCTATGCTCTCTCTTCCCAGTCTTGATTCCTTGGTGAATCAGTTCAATTTTACATTATCCTTTTCTAGTTCCCTGATTATAAAATAATCTACAGCTGATCACACTTTGCTAAAGACCAATCTTGAATTATTCCCAACATCTGTTGCTAAATGAAACTGGAGGAAATCATGAAACTATATTGACTGGATGCTTTCTGAATGAATGCTAACTCATCTCACCTGGGCCCTCCCTGCAGCAAGGAAATCCTGCTGTCACCTTAATGATTCCCTATCTCACTCACCATAGAAGCTGTTCTAAACCTTCTATTTTCTTCTCAAACCTCCCATGATACCTCCTTTGTCCACTCTCTGAGCTTAGGACCTTGCTTCATACTTTGCTGGGAAAAAATGAGGTCATTGGATGAGAACCTTCTTCTCTTCACCTCATCTCATCCTCTGACACTTTCCCCCATTATCTCCTTCACTACATTCTCTGATGACGATGTGACTCTTCTGTCTGGATATGTTCTCTTTATGCGTTTTCATGAAGATGCTTCTCATCGTTCTACCCCTTCCTCTCTGATTGCTTCTTTTCAACTTCCTTTGATGGTTTTTCCTTCAAGATCGTGCCCACCAACTGTGGGGGACCTCAAAGACTCTGCTCTATTATATCTTCTCTTTTTTCTTTATAATGTCTCACTGGGCAAACCAGGCTCACTGATGTCACAGGGCACCATGAAGTGGAGAAAGGAAACAGTATGTGCCAGGGAAGCAGAACCATCACCACTTCTGCCTTGGCTACCAACTCTCCTTGGACCCTGATGGAGATAGTCCAGGAAAGGAACAAGGAAACAAAGATTTTAAAAATACTTAATATATGTCAGGCACTGCACTGAGTGCTTTTTACAATTAGTATCTCATTTGAAACACAACACTACAAAGTAGATACTGTTATTATCCTTATTTTATGTTTGAGGAAACTGAGGCAAACAAAGGTTAAGGGACTTACCCAGGGTCACACAGCTAGTGTCTGAAGCTGCATTTGAACTCAGGTCTTCCTGACTTTTAGGTCCAGTTCTCTAACAGCAATGGCCCCAAACCACCAGACCTGCTTTCAGCATACAGTTGATGGGAGAAATCACATGTAGAAGGTGCCCACCATCTTCATTACTATCAGTAACAACTGGTGATCAATGACCACCAACAGCAAATGAGAACAAGAGCTCCAGCAGAGGCAGAATGCCTGAAATTGGGGCAGCTAGGTGGCATAGTAAGTAGACACCAGCCTGAAGTCACTGGTTTTGCTTCCAGCCCAGGTTTCATGGCTATCATCTGGGTGGGGTGGGGGGGTAGTTCCTATGGAGCACTAATGACCTATATTGTTATTCTTGCTCAAAACCTTAGAGATTCAAATTCAAGTCCAAACTGAGTATTAAATGAAATGAATTTAATGATCTTTAGTGATCCACCTCCACCAGCTACCAACCAACACCCAAGGCAGACGTTAGCCTAGATGAAGCAGCAAGACACACTGAGGGGGAGACAAGGGGTAATGAGCACCAGAGAGAGCAAACTGTCACCATCATCTTCCCACCATCATCTTCTCCACCATCATCTTCCCACCATCATCTTCCCCACCATTATCTTCCCACCATCATCTTCCCACCATCATCTTCCCCACCATCATCTTCCCACCATCATCTTCCCACCATCATCTTCCCCACCATCATCTTCCCACCATCATCTTCCCCACCATCATCTTCCCACCATCTTGCTTTAGACCTTGATGTCCAGAGCCCTGGACCCAAGAGCCAAGAAGCCTTGGAATATCAGTGCTTTGAGCTCAGTGTCTACAGTTATCATTCTAGGAAGCAACCCATGGGTATGCAGCATTTATAAATTTAAATGACTTTATTAGTGTAATTGAAATTAAAGAAGAGGCATTAATATCTGCTTTTCTGTGCACCCTAAGGACTATGGAATCTTTCCATCTGACTTATACCTGAAAGCTTCTGTGTGTGTTGTCTCTCCCTGTAGCATTAAGAATAGGGGCTACCTTACACTTCTTTTTGCATAAACACCGAATAAGTTCTTCGTTCATTCATTTGCTAGATGATCATCTCATTATCTCCTACTGGGATCAAATATCTTTTCTATGCTGATGGTTCTCAGGTCTGTAGATTCAGCCCTAGTCTCTCCCCAGTACCACATCACTAACGGCCTATTGGACATCTGGAGCTAAATATCCAGCAGACACTCTCTATCTTTTCCCACAAGCTCATCCCTCTTTCCACCTCTCAATGACTACTTAGGGCACCACCATTCTTCTCCTCACCCAGGTTCTCACTCTCAGTGCCTTTTGTAACTCCTTGCTCTCATTCACCCCACATATCAAATAATTGCCCAATCTTTTTATTTCTTTACATCTCACCTAATTCCCTTCTCTCCACTCACACAGCTACCACCCCACTCAAGCCCTCATAACCTCTCACCGATTGATCGCAATAGCCTTCCAAATGGACTCAATGCCTCAAGTCTCTGCTTATTCTGAACCGTACAATGGCTAGTGATTTTTCTGAAGCATAGGACAGCTTTACTCAGTAAAGTGCCAAAGCTCCCTATTACTAGTAGGATCAAATATACATTCCTTTCATATTTAAAGCTTTGTACAACCTGGGCCTTTCCTATCTCTCTAGTCTTTTAATACATTAGATTCTGCCGCCCCTCCTCCCCCTCCCAAAACTCTCTATGGTCCAGTCCTACTGGCTTACCGGCTGGTTTTCTGCACATAATATTCCCCCTTCTATCTCCCCACTCTTGCCTGGAATGCTCTCCCTCCTAAACTCCCCTTCTTAGAGTTTCTGGTTTCCTTTAAGCCTCAAGTCAGGTGCCAGTTTCTTAAGGAGGCCTCTCCCTTTAACTAACAATACCTTTTCTGTGTCTACTATGTATCCTCAGCTCTTTGCACACTTACTGTTACATAATTTCTTTAATAAATGTTCGATTGATCAATTACAAAATATAAGACCCTCCATGTTAGAGGTCTTCTTTCAATAAGATGACTTGTAAAGTGCTTTGAGAATAAATGAGTTAGTGCATGGAAGAGAAAAAAAAATTAATTTAGTTAGTAATTGTTTATCTCAAAGAAAATGAGGCATCAAAGCCGTAAGTTATGGAGTGGCTGCAGGATCTGTAGCAGTTGGAGTCTAGTACTGAATTTGCTATTTCATTGTGTATCCTGGCAGGTTATTCTTTTCAGGCTTTTCTGAAAAACCTGAAACCCAATACCAATCTCCTCAGAACACTGTGAAGGTTAGTAAGTAGCTGTAACAAGTCTGGGACTTTTAGAAGAAAGTAGATAAACAAAAAAGGAGATTTTTAATATTATTATTTGAATAATATTATTAATATATGTTCTAGAACAGAAACAAAGAAGGTGTTGATCATGAGAAATAATCAGGGGGTCTGGAGCCTTGAGAATATGGCAGGAAGGTGTTAGATGCCCTTTGACACACTTTACATGTAAGGAAAAATGAAAAGGATCTCAAATCATTTGACGTGTCTATGGAATGAACAGACCTGATGTTGAGAATGGAACAAATTGTTCACCTTTCTAAAGATACAATAACTTTTATTTAAAAGGTATTGTGGGGGAGGCTAGGTAGCACAGTGAATAGAGAACCAGCCCTGGAGTCAGGAGGACCTGAATTCAAATCCGGCCTCAGACATTTAACAGTAGCTGTGTGACCTTGGGCAAGTCACTTAACCCCAATTGCCCTGCCTTCCCCCTCAAAAAAAATTACTGTGATACAGAACTTGGGGAGATCTTGAGTAGCTTGAAAAGGTTACCTATAAAAGCAAATTCAAAATTGAACAAATTGTAAAATGTGAGCCCAAAATACGTTAATAATTTAATATAAAAAATTTTGCCACAGTAAACACATCACAAGCTTCATTGGTCAGACTTGTAGGCAGCCCCCATTCATAGGGATTTCTTTACAAAGTGAAATGACTAACAAAAACTGGCATCTACTATATTTGAGATTTGATGGAGAGAGATGGAGGAGGGGAAGAGCTAAGATCTGAAAAGCATGTAAAATTGGGTGCTCAGTTCATTTTAAGGGCAATTCCAAGCCAAAGCCATTCCAGGGTCTGTAAACAGCTAAAAGAACTGAGCATCTAATTTTTGAAGTTCTTCTGGCTTTTCTTTTTGACCTTTGGTATTTGTATGTATTGACGCTCTCTAAACCATTGTACAAAAACACCTTGAAGTGTCAAGCTTTAAAAATGAGTCTTCTTTTCTCTTTCTCCTGTGCAGCTTGGATTATCTTGGCCTTGTCAAAATACATTCTCTAGTTAGAGCTTGGAAATATTTCCCTCCTGGCTCCCAAATATTGATTTTTCAACACTCAGTTCTGTCCATCAGCTGAAGAGGTGAAAGGTGAAAGTTCATCTAGCACTGCTTGCCTTTACCTTTCTATTAATGTCATGCCCTTTCTACATTTGATCAGATTATGTGATCACCAATCATACAGGGCCATTATTGTGCCTACTTTATCCATACAAAAGCATTTAAATCATCATTGTATGCTAAAACAATTCATGGTCCCGACACTCTAGGCATTTGAAAAGTCAAAGCTGTTGTGATCAGCTCCTTTTCTGCTTATCTAATTGTCACAGAAAATTATATTGTTACATAATGATTGACCCAATTCAAAATGTCCTATCATCTTAGCTGAAAATTAAAAGAAAAGGATTACATTTACTGCTTGTACTATAAACCTCTGGAAGCAATAATGACCTATTTTGTTATTCTTGCTCTTGCTGAAAACCAATTATGCTCCTTTACCTTAGGGATTCGAATTCAAGTCCAAACTGAGTATTAAATGAAATGAATTTAATGATCTTAGCTCACTCCCAAAGGGGATCAGCTCATGTTACTACATCTAACAATGTAGAATTTTGGTGCTATTAACAGGATATTTAGGAGCCTGTGTAGGGGGACACACTGGTAATGAGCACCACTGCTCTGCCCAGGCCACCGAGGGCACTGGGTTTTGGCCCGGGCAGTCTTTCTTCACCTCATCCTATCACACTTCTAACAGCATCTGGGGAGGGAATTTGCTCTTTAAGGTAATTTTTGGACAAAGTCTTGCTTTTCTTGAACACAATTTTCTAGATTTTCAGGAAGTAAATAACTATTTGAGTAAATTATAGGTTTTACTTTGGTGGTGAAAAGCAAAGAAAAAAAGGTAATAAAATCAGCAATAAAATGTCATTTGAAAAGGTGCGAGAAAAGTGAATACAACACTTTATCCCTAAATAAAGTACAGGGAAGATGTTTTTCAGCACAACCCGGTTTTTATTTCACACGCGTATGTACACAGGGACATTTAGTACACGGAGCATCTATTAAGTGGAATCCGGCAGACTTTTCTGTTCATTTGTGACTTCAATCATCACAACATGTTCATACAGGTGTCCCATCATGTCATCTTTTGCTTGTAAACTGCCAATGAAGCCACAGATGTCTCTACATTTACAAGGACAAGTCCAAATACAGTACTAACAAATCAATAAAACACTAAATGCTTCTACTGGAGTGACAATACAAAGTTTACCACGGTGCTGAGAGATCTAGGCTGGAATGAAGTTTGGGACTATGGATGACAAAGTGGTGAAGAGGTCTGTGTTTAGTTAATAGGCCAATTTTAGTTTAGTAGTTGGATATGTCTAACAGCTAACATCACTCCACTCCAGGGCTTGGTAACAGAACCTGCTCCTAACCCTTAGCTCTGATGGTCTGTTTGGACAGAGACTGTGAGAGATGGAAAGATGCTGCATTTTGACTCATGTAGCTTTCACAATTTATTTAACATTTTCTCTATGTCACAACTGCATTTGGAAGAGATGAAAGGAGGCCGTTGTCTTGTCCTGTTCCTTCTTGGGAAGTATTTGAATGGTTTGTTTAAAAGGAACACAGGCAGTTTACTCTTTTTAAGGTACACTTTTACAATATCATCCCCAAATATTTTTGTACACTAGAACAAATTAATTCTCTTTTAGATTCAGAAAATAAACGTGGACATGCTCCTTCTAAGAACATGACTTGGTGTTCACGGCTCAGATAGCCTACTGGAAAACAAATAGAGTGCGCCTTTTAGT
Source organism: Petaurus breviceps papuanus (assembly GCF_028583685.1). Lineage (NCBI taxonomy): Eukaryota > Metazoa > Chordata > Mammalia > Diprotodontia > Petauridae > Petaurus > Petaurus breviceps. The sequence continues at coordinate 6,935,898 of NW_027185665.1, forward strand.
TTTTCTTCATAGGTCTCTAACTAAATCGAGAACTACAGCATATTCATCAAAGATTATGCTGTAGAGTTCTTTACTTCGTCCTTGGAAACTACATATATAGTCTTTATAAATACACTATTCATGCATGTGGCATAAATTCACTTTAAAAAACATTCATATGACATAATTTGACCACCAGGGCAAACTACAGCTTTGCCACGGTTAGAAATACTACACTTTACAACAATATGAGAGAAACATTCCTAACGGTGCTAATTTCTTTTTCTGTTCTTGAAAAACTCAAACAACGATGTGTTGCTGCTAGACTGTGATCCTACTTCCTCGTATATTACATAAACTCTTTCCGTGAAAAATCAATGCTTTTTAAATTTAGAAGCAATCATTTGCTTCCTTCCTTTATTAAGACTTGGTTTCTCTGTGAGTTCCATATTTTCTTTTTTCTCTAATCATTTACTTACAGAACATTTTCTTTTTGTGAGTTTTCAGACAAAATGGCCACCATCCCCTTACCCCACAAATCCTTAAACCAACAAAACTATACAGATGTCAATGTTTGTCAGGAATGATTTATACAAAATATTATTTTAAGGATTTCTGTCATTACTGTGAGCATGAACTAGCATAATTGGACAAACTGATATGTAGCAGAAAAAAATTAACACTTGAAGTTTACATTGAAGAAGAAAAAAAATTCTTCTTTGGATTTTTGTTCAAGCAAATTTACGGAAATATAAATCATTCACCTTTCCTGTGTTTTTCAGGATTTTGTGCTGTATTCGCTAATCACCTAGGATATTTTCATTTTGGCAGAGCTTTTGCAAAACAAACAAAACCTCCTCCCTTACTCAATCAATGGTTTTTGAAGACTGAATTCAACATTATAATTATTAGCATGATAACTGACATGCCACAAATATAGTTTCCTATGTTTTGATTCATAGATTTTAAACATTTCTGGGGGGAATAAGCTCTTTCTCAGAAAAAAAAAATATCTCCAGTATATATACACAGAGAAGAATAATCTTCTTAGATTTTGTTTTTTAATTGTGTAAAACTGAAGGTATTATTTTGTGGACTGGATACTTCTTTTGTTTGGATCACAAGAAGTGATGGATTTTAAAAAGACCTAAACTACTGAATGAATTAAGCCATCACTTGATCATTACAGAAGGGTACGTACCTTAAAGAGGCTATTTTGTTTTAAAAATTTTTTCATATATTTTCTCACTTCTCTCAAACCAGTTAGATCCTTAAAAAGGAATATAACTGATAACACTGGACCGAGTAATCACCCGGTGATCACCTAAAGAAAGTACATGTAAATGGAGAAACTTTTTGGTAAGTAATAGTATGTATTAAGAAACACAAAGGAAAATTATGTTGATAATTAGGACTGCCATATTACCTCAACATCCAATACCAAAGCTACTAGATTCTACTGTATGTCAGAACTTGGGCTTACATTCCTGAAAATGCTGATCTAGCCAGGGAGTGCAATCACAGTGTTTATTGATTTTCCAGCTTCTGCTGCACCAAGCAACAACAACCTTTCCAACAACTGCCTTCTTTTCCCTCCCACTCATGGCAGGGAAAAACCATCTGGTGCCCAAATAACCACATACTACTGAGTTGGCATGTATGTGCCTCTGAACCCATAGTTGGTATGAAGGGGATTCTGCCTTTACAGAAAGAACCATGCTCAAGTGTTGCTATCTGGCTGATCCAACTGGATGACTTCCATAGGTAGGCACTGATGTGGGTAAATCCAGTATAAGTAAGGATGGAGAAACATAGGCTTACAGAGAATTTTAAAAACAAAAATTATAATAATAGAGACATTAATTCTAGACCATAAATCGATGTTCCTTTCCATCATGGGCCATAAGAATAACATTGCGATTCGAAGTCCAGATCAGCCGGGCCAATCTGAGTGCATTATGTGATCCAGGGGATGCAGGCTGGACAGGGGGCACCTGGTAAGTTTTGATGCAACGGAGCTGGGGTGCTGAGTTCAGCATGCCAATGCTTCCCAACAATGAAGTATTCATCTGGAACAAGAAAGAAACGGCTTCATTATGTACCTTTAAAAATATTTTTCTTTAGTAAGGTCAAAATCTGTATTAAATAGTATTCATTCAACTACTTCTCAAAATGGGTGTTCATCATCTTCAAGTAGTTTACTTTCTTAAATCCTGAAGAACTTCATATACAACATCTGAAATAGTGCTCATCATGTTTCTGTAAAATTGGGGGGAAAAGGAAAACTTCCTTTGACTGGATATTTGTGGGTTGAATTCCCTAATTCTCTGTTAATATTTGATTAGGAACTCACCTGAACTATAGGTGCTGATATCATATGTAAGAAAGGCTTGCATTTGGAAATAATATATGTGCTTGAAAATATTTACCTTCGTGCTTGATATCAAAGCTAATACAATCCTATTTTAACATCCCATGTATGGATGGGAGATACCTTGCTGTAAAAGAACCAATAAGGTAGAATGTTTTTCTACTGATTCAATTGCCTTTAAAAATAATTTTTTTTAATTTCTTAATCAACAAACAAGAAATACAATGAGGTCTTATATTTCCTAAAAGAAAAAAAAAACGCAAAACAATCAAACAAAAAAAACCTCAGTATAGTTTTGTGAATTACAATCTACAGCAACAAGGAAACAGTAAAATTGAAGAACAGAGTGGTAAGAAGCTGATTCAGACCCCACAACATAGGCCTTTCTCTTCTATGTCTCATTCAGTCCTTTGGCTCTTGTCTCCCTCAAATTAAACTGAGAGATTTTAATCAGCATTTCAGCACTGTTATCTAGAGCTCATCTATGATTTCCATGTCAGATAAAGAAAACACACGGCCTGAAAGCTTATTAGGATGCATTTTACCAGGCAGTAAAAATCAAGTTTGGGCAGAATATTTATTAAAAAACAACAACAAATTTTTTACTTTTCTTACCAATTCATGAAAATTAATAAGGAAATGTGAAATTATGAATTACATACTTAGAACACATTATTAAGAATTTTAAAACTTAAATTCCAAAAATATATTGGAGTACAGTTATCTAAGCAATTGTAATTTAGCTAACTGAATCTTTGAAACACTTTCCTGAAAAGCTTTTCTTTGGAATTTGTTCAGTGTACACTATGGATGCTATGCCAAACACCCTGAAAGTCAGAAAGGAAGTCTCAGAAATGGGGTTTTTCCCCCTTATAATATTTTCATTTCTAGTTCTTTTCTTCAGTAAAATTTCCATCTCAATATATTAGGTTCTTGGGATTTGTATGACCCAATTGCATATGTAAAATTGGACACATAAAACCTTGGCAAATCTTAGAACATTTAAGATGTGTTATTGCTGATATCATGTTCTGAATTCTGATCAGTACACAATATAAGCCATTACTTTTTCTGGCCCTTCTCAGAAGCAGAATGGTGTCAGAGAACATAAATCACGGCATCTCTAGCAGGGAGCATGCAAGCAGCACTGACATTTTCACAATTTAAATCATCTTGAGTAATAACCCTTTTAAGATGACTAATGTTACTGATTTTCCTGCATTAATAATAGTGCCGAATACAACACAGAGGTGAACAAAATCACTAGTGTATGAGGTCACATTTTAAAACCAAATGTATGGTTATGGTTAACTCTTTCTGCTAAAGTTAGTCTGACATGCAGCATATTTCAAACCAAATAGTGTCAAAGTCTTGATCCCCTCAATGTTTTAAGATTATTTTCAAAGATTTTATGAAATTTAAAAATCAATCCCTCAATGCTTTCTGAAGATCCCCAAATAGTTTACACAAGGATAATATTTCAAAGACCTTATAGTTACAAGAAGTAACCACACTTAATAACTCAATCCTCATTATAGCATGACTCTGACCAACTGACCCAGAAAATTAATGGCTAAAAATTAACTGATATTAAAAAAAACTGATGATAAAAAATTATATGTTAAAAAATACAATATATTAAAAAGTATATTGTATTTTTTAACATATAATTTTTAGTTGATTAAGACAAACTGTCCTTTTTCATGGATTTTCTATGAAAACATAAATACATGAAACTCATATTGTGCTCATGAGTCCCATCATTAGCCAAATGCTCTGGTACTTCCTTCTTTTTTCCCTGCTCACCTCCAGGGTTAATCGTGAGGGAAGTCCATGATGGCTAGGGTGATGTTATGGCTAAAGGTAAAAGGTAGAATGAGGGGGGTAGGAGAGGAATTCTCTCTAGGGATGCCACAGAAAGTAAAAGATTAAGGGAATGCTTGGTGTGGATATCTGGGTGTGCCTCATCAACTCATGACATGGTTTTGATTTATTCCTTCAAAGACTACTCTTCAGTGCTGCAAGAAATTCTGCAAGTCACAATTAAAACAATATACTCAAATAAGCTAAAACTATGGAAATTCATTGGATTCCAGAGCTAGAAAGTGCCTTAGAGAACACTCATGCTACAGTGACTAAAATATTTCACTTCTCTTTTCAAATTTGGGATCAATTCAATAAGGGATATATTTGGATTGATAAAGTTTTGTCAAGGAACCCAGGGTTTCAATTAGGTTATTATTAAATTCCAAGATATTTCTTGACCAATGGACTTCCCTTAGTGAACCAGGCTTATTTAAAATGGCAAGCTGAAGAGAGATTTCAATGGAAAATTCTACACACAATACAAAAGAAACAGATAATATAAAATCATGGCTAATCTGAACATCACCAGCACTCAGCTTTGGAAACACATAGATACTAACACAAACAAACTCATAAACAAAAACTCTCACCCTCAGTTCCTTACCCAACCCTGAGGTCAATGGCCTGAGGCTCTGCTCAGGTTAAGAGAAAGGAATTGCTGTATTTCTGAAGATCATTCAAAAAGCTGAGATTTACTATGTGGATGGCTAAAAGTTAGTAATTACTATTTTCAAATTATACTCTAGAGATCTCAGAAAACAATGAAAGGCCATATCTTAGTTTTTCAATGCCCATGTACACAACACTAGGTAAGTTAATGGAACATAAATTACCTATTAAATTTTATTCTTACTAAAGTAAAAAATGAAATGTGTAAATGATGAAAAATGCCATTTTGGTTAGATTTCAACTTTTTTCTTTTTTAAATCTTAGCCAGACTTATAATAGCAAGTAACCAAATAGACAAATTTCAATTTCGTTTCCCTTCATTACACTTGTCTGCTCACTGATGGAGACATATCTTAGTAATATAACATAAAAAAGGAAGAAATATGAAATAAGTTTTAATATTATTTTCAATATTAGCATACTTCTGCATCTCTCTCTATGCTTCTCTCTTACCCACATGTCTACATCATTAAAACTAAATATCTATCTAAATAAATCAGTAGGGCATATATAGAATGATTTCTAGGATTTCACACAGCTTTTGGGAATCTCAAATAAAAGATCTTCAAATTACTCACTGGCAGTAGTTTTAATGCATTTTCTTGGTAAAATGTAAATTACTCTTAGTAATATTATTTCCTTCTGTTTCCTTTGAAGCAAAGACCTGAAATTTCTATTTGGTTCTAATGTAAACATACAGGAAAGAGGCTGCATGCTCATTTGAAAAATAAATACAGTGCAGTCCAGGGGAAGGAGTATTACATTTAGTAAAGGCAAAGTAATTTGGTTGTTGGTAGAAATGTCCTCTCTGAATATTTACTGAAAGTTCATGTATATTGAAGTGCCAGACAGGACATTCTAAAGGCAATGTACCTTATCAGAAAGAGCCCTGAATTTGGAGTGAGGAATTGGATTTAAAGTGAAACTCTATTACTTACTACCTCTATGACACTGGGTTAATCATAACTCTTTAGGATCTAGGTTTCCTCACCTGTTAAAGGAGTGGGGATGGGGGGTAAATTAGACCAGATGATCTCTAAAAGTCACCTACAATCTGAAGTCTATGATCCTGTGATGAAAGGTGCTACAGCCTGAACCATCCTAAATATCATGTACACACAGCTCTTGGTATGATAGAGCAGAAGGAGCACTTGACTTTGGAATCAGAGTATTTTGGTTTAAATCCTGACTTCAAAGCTAAGCAGCTGAGGGATATTGGGAAAGTGAGCTTCTCTGACTCCTAGTTGCCTTATCTGTGAAACAGGAATAATAGTGCCTGCATTATTTGCTTCATGAGATTGTTGGGAAGAGTTTTGTAAATTGTAAAAAGAATATACATAATTTTTTCTTAGTATCCTCAGGTGAAGATCAGAGAACTCTAGCTAGGCTTGGATAGAGTGAAAAGAGAATATAAAAGCTTTGTTCACGGTTCAGGCTTTGGGGACCTAAAACCTCCCTTTGTAGGCCTTGGTAAATTAATATTTTAATATTCATCATGGAAATATGACGTGGAATAAAGAACAGCTTCTGTTTTCTTTTAATGCCTGATATCTAAGAGTGGAAAAAAGGAGGCATCATATGCAAGTTTATATTAGGTTGAGGGGGGAAGCATTTAAATACCAATTATGAGCCAGGCACTGTGCTAAATGCTTTACAGGTATCTCATTTGAGCCTCACAAAAACCCTACGATGTAGGTGATATCATTATCTCCTTTTTGCAGTCAAGGAAAACAAAGGCAGACAGAAGCTAAGTAACTTACCCAGGGTCATAAAGTTAGTAAATTGTATGATTTTGGATTTGAAGGCCCCGTGTTTAATCTACTGTACCACTTAGCTGCGCCTTAAAACACAGTGTCAGGATGTTCGGTCTAACCATAATTTCATCATCTATGTACTGTTCCGAAACAGATGAAAAGGAGAATAAATCCAAAGGAATAAAGAGTAAGATGAGGTCACATGGCAATGACAACAATCCGCGTTTACAGAATGACGTGGGGTCTGTAGGACGGACGCCTCACACACATGGTCTCACGGGGTCTTCATGAGCCTGTCAAGGACATTCTATCATTATCCTTGTTTTATAGATAAGCTGGACCCACAGTCAGGAGACTTGGCTTTGACTCCTACCTGTGACACTGAATACCTTTGTGAGGGTGACACTCTGTGTCTGTTTTCTCATCTATGAAATGGGTATGGTAATGCTTTATTATATATCTCAGAGTTGTGAGGAAAGTGTGCTACAAATCTTGAAATGCTATTTTTTCTTTCTTTTTTTTTTAAAGCAATTGGGGTTAAGTAACTTGCTCAAGGTTACACGGCCAGGTGTTTCTGGGTGGGTGCTAAGTGTCTGAGCCCCGGAATTCGATCGCCAGGTCATCCCAACACTGGAGTCGGTGCTCTTACGTGCTGTGCTACCTGGCCGCCCCCCTTGAAATGCTATTCTAATATAGTTATTACAGTTATATAAAAAAGGGGGAAAACACTAATCATTTTTGTAAAGAAATGAAGGGAGGGCCTTGTGTTGGAAACAGATGTCATTAGAGTTGTTTTGTTTGAACCTCTTCAAACATTTCAAGAGGAGAACAGAAGATGAAGAGGAACAAAGCACAAATTGGTAAAGTAAACAAAAATTTGGTAAGCATTAAATAGGAATAACATCAGTCAGTAAACTCTTTAAAAGACATACTTCTTGCAAGAGTCTAATTTAGGGCCAGCTAATGACCTTACTGTGTGATCTAAGTAGCATAAAATAAGAAAACTGTGGCTATACACTGGGAAAAATGCAGACTAGGTGATATCTTTAGGGAAAAGAATTTAATATAAGCTAATTAAGATATTAGAGGTATATTCTGGAAGCCAAGATAATGAGAAAATAAACTGGAAAACTAAATTAGATGAATGAAAAAAAAGTCTGTGACAGATTTGGAAGTTGTCATGCTTTAATAGTATGTTGTTAATTAAGCAATTTATAGTATCCGTTTTACATTTTATTAGCTATTGATTTTTTAAAGCCATCATCAAGTTGTGTTCAGACCTTGTTTAAACTCTTTTTTTTAACCTTTTAAGGCAATAAATAGAATCTCATAAAGTATCCTTGGATACTAGAAAAAAAGTAAATGTGGAGAAGAATGACAAAAGTCTTAACTACCTAAGGGAGGAGCAGCTAATGCTTAAATGTTAATAATTATCAATGACAAAGGAGAAAGGCAATAGTTCCATTATTATTGGCTGTGAAGGAAGGGAAGGCAAAAAAAAAAGGAAGGGAAGGATTCACTAAGTAAAAAGAAGTAAAGATGCATAGAGACAGAGAACTAAAATTTGTAAATACCTCAGAGATCAAAAGCAAAATATTGAAAAAGTTCATCTTGATCAAAGAATAGACTAGGTAATTAAATGGCAACCAAAGACTGACATTTACAATAAATAATTTTCATAGAAACTTAAAAGGTTTATCTACCACATTAGATTTTTATTTTATTTATATATATTTGTATTATAATTTATTATACATTATTTATATTTAGATAGCATGTTAGATCTAATATAAATCTACCATGTTAGTATTAATACTAGGATACTCTGTGTAAAATACAATAATTTTTTAGCTTTTCTCTCCAATAACTCTCCTTAGTATAATCTTGTTGCTGATTAGAGTCTTGATTATTTCCTAAGTGGTTTCAATATTAGCTAACTTACATGTACTAAAGGCTCAAAATTCATACATACTATATATATATATATATATATATATATATGTGTGTGTATATATATACACACACATACACACACACACACACTGTATCACAGAATCAATTTATAGCAGTAGCAAATGCACTTACCTGCCAGAAGGAAATGTGACTGTCGGAGTTTGAGTAGGTGGCAAGATATCGTCCATCAGGAGCAAATGCCACAGCAGTTATTGGTCCCTTGTGTCCATGAATTGTCTAAAATTAAATTTTAAAAGTGTTAATGATGTCAATTTCTCCGATAAACTGTAATATTATGTTATCTCAATTACACATATACATACAGATAAATATACAGAATGTTCAAAAGGAGATTTTTATAAACAGTAAACTGTTTATTCTTTTCCCCTTTACAAATCAACTTTCAAGGGGTGGCTAGGTAGTGCAGTGAATAGAGCACCAACCCTGGAGTCAAGAGGATCTGAGTTCAAATCCAGCCTCAGACACTTAACACAAAAACTAGCCGTGTGACATTGGGCAAGTCATTTAACCCCAATTGCCCTCCAAA
>NW_027185665.1:6945136-7094066 GCF_028583685.1 Petaurus breviceps papuanus
CCCAAATCAACTTTCATATTTGTAGCTCTAAGGTTAGCAGGCAGTTTCTCCACTGGTCTGTCAAAATGCCTTAGACCTTTCCTGGTGAGTCTACCTGTGTCCTGGCTTTCTGGACAGTGGTGGGCTACTTAAGTCTGGAAGTGTTATTTTTTTTTAAAGCAATTGGGGTTAAGTAACTTGCTCAAGGTTACACGGCCAGTTATTTCTGGGTGTGGTGCTAAGTGTCTGAGCCCGGACTTGATCCCCAGGCCATCCCGACACTGGGGCCAGTGCTCTTACTCGCTGTGCTACCCGGCTGCCCCTGGAAGTGTTATTTCTGATCCCAATATAAAAGAGTCAATGAATTAGCCTAGTACCCTTTGTTTATTATCCTCTGCCTCCACTTTCTTCAGTGTGTTTGGTTAAAACATGGGGTTTTCCATTTTGGACCTTTTTAAATAACTCTGAATAAGAAGCTATTTTCACAATAGTTAACTAGGTCATCTAATTCCTTTGCAAAAATTCTTTTGGTTCTACCGTGTTTCCCCGATAATAAGACCTATCCCGAAAATAAGTCCTCCCCTTACTGTGTAAGATTCCTCTAAAATAAGCCCTCCCCCGAAAATAAGCCCTCTGGGGGTTTTCTGTCCCAAAAAAATTAATAAGACAGTGTCTTATTATCGGGGAAACACGGTAGTGAAATAACCTGATATTTGTACATCAATTAATGCTCATGAGTGAAAAGATTTTTAAATGAGTTATAATTAATGACAGCTAATATAGTTAATAATAGTTAAGATGCTTATGTAGGGATCTAGGTACCCCATTAATTCCCAACCAAAATAGCATATTAATTTTCTGGGAATGAATTACATAGGAAAAAATTTAAAATAAATGCTATGTTTTCATATATTAAGTATATATATATATGTATATTATGCATCTAAAACACACATATACTATACATACCAATACATACAACTGTATATATGTTTATATGTATATACATATGTTTATATGTATATACAGTTTATATATAAACATACAGATGTATAACCAATCAGCACAGGCAAATGATGCATAAAATATAAAAATATATAATACCATATTTGAAATCTATTATATTCCATATTATATACTTGTATAGCACATATATAGTTATATATAAATGTCTATTACACATATATGTACTTATGATGAATACACATTCATATTATAATATTGTTATGGAAGCTAGTAACTATATAAATGAACATTAAAAAGAAATTAATAACCACAAATAACTAAACAAATAACCATGAACAGTGAAAATGAATTTAAGAGCAAAACTTTGATTAAAGAAATTTACTGAGAAATATGATCAATACTTTTAACCCTTGTGGTTTTAATAATTACAGAAAATAGAGCCGCAAAAAGGTAAGTACCACATTGTTTTAATCAAAAAGACTATAAATAAAAACTTCTTGAAAATTTAAAACACAACAATTATAGAAAATGTTAATTATATGATTATATTGCCTCCTTAAGGTGGTCCCATGCAATCTATTTTGAATCTACAGCTTTAACAGAAAAATCAGACTGAATCTATCATCTACTTTTACATATAAGAAATGAAGGAGGACTTCATTAAATGTTTAAAATGATAGGTGGAAGAAGGAAAGAAAAAATTTTTCTAAGATAGCCTTGAATATTATTTTGCTGTCACTTGTTTCTCAAGGCATAGTGGAAACAAAATTTTTCAACAAGGCACACATTTATTCCAAACATAGGAAACAGTCATTAAGAGAACTGTTACAACAGAATCTGAGCTATTTAATAAGTTGAGCACATTATCCAGTAGAGAAACAGGGAAAAAATACTATAATCACATACCAGATTACAAGTCTGCCTACACACAGAGTTCTGAGGAATGCCAACTATTTAGATGACAATCTAGTATAATACAAACCTGGTCCATGGTACTACCACAGACATGGCTCACCAAACATTGTTCACATTAAAAATAAACTAAATAAAAATTTATAAAACATAACATGCTGTTGAAAGTCATACAGAAATATCTTGTAAGAATGCAAATGCTTCCAGTTTAGAAGTTCTGGCTATTTTAAACTATTTGGTATACCTGGTGACTCGGTTACAATTTCAGCCTAAGAGGTGCTTAGTCTTCAGTGTAAAGGAAATGTTGCTGTTGTTTTTTTGTTCAGAATCTCTGAACTTCTGAGATCTGTAAAGGGAGCACCTGAACTGACTTTAATCTCTATATTCCTGTATCAGGGATGCAGCTGTGCAAGGATCACAGGAAGAATATAAGCACTTTGTGATAGGACAAAACAGAGTGGTTTGGATCTTAAATGCTGAACTGTTAAGAATAGTTCTGTGCTATTTTAACATGCAAATGAATATCAAGCCTTGGTATTGGACAGAGATATTTCTGCCTTGTAAAGAGAGAAATGGAACATAAAGAAATTAATATGATTCAGGAAGTCCTATAAAAGATGAATCAAACACTTATTCCTAGTAGGAAGCCAAGTGTTCTGTTGTTAAGCATCTCCCTCTCTTAGAAAAGAAACTGAGAGGATTGGTAATAAGAAAAGCTTGCACTTACATAACACTTTGCAACAGACATATCCAATGTTCTATGCAAAGAAAGGTGATTAATCCCATTTTACATAGAAGTAAACAGAGGCATATATTTGTTAGATGGCTTGTCCAGTGTCAACATAAATTGTAACTGTCTCTTATAGACAAAACATTCTCTTTAAAACTCCAACTCAAATGGCCTATCACTCCCTAGGGTGCTTGCCATTCAGCTTCCAAATGTCAAGTTGGAGGATTAAAACTATGAAGTAAGACTTTATTATATCTGCTTCAGGGGTTAAATGGTGTAGAAAGGAAGACATTTTATATTATGACAACTGGATATCATATATTATTGCTAATAATTATTAAGAAAAAAAATCCCCAAAGACTGTTTTTTTTTAAAATTCAACAGTAACTATGTCAAAATTCCATAAAGAACTAAAATCCTGCTATAACAAATATTATCACAATAAAAATGCTTTACAAAAGTCACGGCCCTCACTTCAAATAATTTTTATACCAAGAAAAACTAAAACTAAAAGAATCTGGACAGTCCTTTGAATTTTAGGGCAATGGAATGTAAATTAAATTACTACAATGCAGAGGTAGTGACTAATGCTGGAAAGAAGATTTAGAATGTACAGAAACATTAGAATCTTTAGAATTAAAGATTTATCAGTTTGACTTCACACTCTGTCAGAGCTCTCCTGTAGTCAGTCCTTGTATAAGACAAAATCGTATGATGTGAAGGATGCAAAAGGACTATGAGACCCCAAATATCTAATCCCATTGGTTCTATGTAGTGCCTGACATCCCCACCATCAGAGTTACTTTTGGGGGTTTATTCATTAAGCACTTATTAAACACCTATTATATGCAAGGCTGTGAGACCACAAAAATAAAAATAATACACTGTTCCCTTTTCACATATCCGCCCCCCCACACACACTTTGAGAATTCACATTAGCAGAAAACGTACCATAAGCACAAGCACAACCTCTACAATTGGTTGTCAAATGTTAAGACATAGACAATGAAAATGTGTGAGTGCACATGGAAAAAGTCTTGGGTTTGGAGTCTGAGAACCTGGCCTTTTATCAAGGCACTGCCATTTAACACTTGTTTGACCTTGGGCAAGTAACTAAACCACCCTCTCTGGGTCTTAGTTTGCAAAATGAAAGGGAGAGAAAGAATGAATTCAAAGGTCTCTTCCAGGTTTAAATTGATGATACTCTTATATTACTTAAAGGATGTATAATCTAGAAGTAGGAAAAAAAAAAAACATGTCCACACATACTATAACAATTTATTTGAATTAAGGGCCTAGGAGAGGTCTAAACAAAGTATTATGAGACATTAAAGAGAATGATTCCTTCTTGTTTGGAGTTGGGTGGGTCAAAGAATCAAGAAAGACTCCTGATGGCTCCTGAATTGGGTCTTGTACACTAAAAAGGATTTTAACAAGTAAAAGTGAAGACAGAAGAGAGGGAATTAATTTTAGACATGAAGGCACAAAAGAAGGGGAAGGCTAAAGCATTCTGATAAAATATAAAGTCCCTGCTAAAATATAAGCATTCCATCTACCAAGTGTAACAGTTTATAACACATCATCCCTCATTATCACATTAGCAAACTGCAAAACACTAAGGGAATGAGACACGGGCTCAATGTGAAGTCTGGAAGGCCTGAAATGCTGCTTCAGACATAAGCTGTGAGAAGCTGAGCAAGTGATTTAGCCTCTTTGTATCTCAGTTTCCTCATCTGTAAAATAAGGGGACTGGATTCTATACTTTCTGAGGTCCCTTTCAACTACAAAGCTACCATCTTATGAACATAAGTACATTTTGATGAGGTAACAAATTTGCCAATTCAATGCAATAAACATTTTTAAGGGCTTATTATGTGCCAGGCATTGTGCTAAGTGATGGGGATATAAAGAAGAAAAAGCCAGACAGTACTTTGCCTTCAAGGAGTTTACAATCTAATTAGAGATAACAATACACAAATTGAAGCATAAAGGGGTGGGGGAACCAGGGAGTATCAGTCTTTGGAGCACAATGTTTCAAGAAATTAAAACCAAGCAGAGCTGCTGATGGATAATGAAGGGGTCTAGCACTAATAAATAATGCATAGAATTGGTCCTGTTCTAAACTAATTGGTAGGAAAAAAAGCCAAACAAACCAAAAAACATATTTGCTTAAGACAGCATGGTGGAATTGATAAAGAGCTGGCCTAGGAGCCAAGAAAATCTGGGTTCAAGTCTTGCCTCTGACACATACCAGCTGTTTGAACTAGAGTGAGTTGCTGAACTTCACTGTGTTCTAAGTAATTTTCTGTTCAATTTAATAAATATTTATTAAGTGTCTTTTACATGCCTGGAGTTCTCTAAGACTTTAGATTGCAAAGAAAGCACCATCCTGCACTGGGAGGTAGAACCTTAGCTGTGAGTTCTCTATAGGAATGAAATCTCAGGTCCTAATGCTAAGTTAGGGAGCATGCCTAAAGGCATGTTTCCTTTGGTATTAGAGTCACCAAACACAAAAGGAATACATTTTATTATATTACAAGGAAGTCAAATAATGAAAGGTAACTAGGGCTGCATGTCTTCATGAAACCTCAACACAAAAGGCCAACTTATTTAGTGGTTAACTGGCTGTGAGGGAACTAATGAGGGCAGAAAGAAGACAAAGACATCTTCCCGACTGACAACTTCACTTGTTAGTCAAGGTAAAAGGAAAGTATACTTTAAAGAAAAGGCATCTCAGTATGGTGAAAAAGTGAAAAATTAATTCACTTTCCTTTTATTCTAAGCATCTGATGTTTTCAAGATTTTATTAGGTATGTACATTCACCTGAGGGTCTTCCCCTATGGTGAAATAAAATCTGTGACATAGTAAGCAATTTATATATATATATATAGCAACACAGATACAAGTCATATAAAAATATGGGTGGCTCCTAACATATCCACAGAAATCCTAGGAGTAATAAACCGTGATCTACTTGCTAGAATTTTTTCGGTCTTACCAAACTCAGGGCTAAACTCATGGTAAAGAAAGTGATCTTAATAATAGTTGGCAGTTATTTAGCATTTTAAGGTTTGTAAAGTCTTTATATTATCTCATCTTAGCCCTGGAAGTGGATCCTATAATTTCTCCCATTTTACAGATAAGGAAATGAGGCAAATAGAGGTTAAGTGACTTGCCCATGGTACATAGTAAATATTTAAGGACAGATTTGAATTGAGATCTTCCTGATTCTAGGACCAGCATTCTAACCACTGCACCATCTAGCTTCCTTAAAAGATTATCTTTTCCATTTTACCAAGGACACTGAGCAGACAAAAATCTATCTTGTTTTCAAACATCTCTGAAGAAGATTCTGTGAACACCCTTGAGACTCCTTTTTAGTGTTTAACAATATGTACTGTCAAGAAATTGGTCCTTCTATCAAATCTAAATAAATCCACATATGCTATCATTTAAGCTATTGTCGTTATGTCCTCAGAAAAAAGGGAAAACAGCCAGGCACCAGTCTTCCCAATGAAAGCCTTTTGTAGCCATGCAGACTGTTATTAACCAACCTCTCAGCCTTTTATTTTCTGGGCTGAAAAATCCCAGTAATTGTAATACTTTTTCAAATATCATCTTTTCCAACGGTGATACTCCAGAAAACTTTTCTTTCTTTTTTAAGACTAGCTTCTCTTTTAGAGAGTGGTCTCTCCTCCTTCCCCATTCTTGCTCTTTTCTGAAAACTTCTATGCCTCACGCTTGTGTGCTGTGGGTTTCTTCTGGCCATCTCTGGCATCTGCTTGAGAGTGACAGCAGAGAAAGGAAGCCAGATGGATGAACTTGAGGAGTTCCTTGCTCCCTGCTGAGCAGATCCATGGCTCTTGGTTTCACCATAGCCTGCCCTGCTGTGGAGATAGCAAAGGCCTTACCGATTCTACTTTAGGCCTAGGAGGAGCAGGTGAGACAATGGTGGAATAGGGATGTGCTGAGATTGAGTGTAGCTTCTCATAAGACCATGAATGGATTTAATTTCCACCTGCTGGGGCCTGAAGACCGAAGGAAAATTCAAGTGCCCAAACTGGAAATGTATAATAGACATTGGGGCTGGGGGAGGAATCTTATTGTTGATACTTCAAACAGTGTTTTGATTTTTGTTCAAATTTCTGTCCTGCAACTCCTGGTATTAAAGAAGGTCACTTTGGGGCAGCGAGGTGGTGCAGTGAATGGAGTACCAGCCCTGGAGTCAGGGGGACCTGAATTCAAATATGGCCTCAGACACAACATTTACTAGCTGTGTGACCTTGGGCAACTCACTTAACCCCAAATTGCCCTGCCTTCCCCCCTCCAAAGAAAGCAAAATAAACAAAGAAAGAAGATCACTTCAACATCTATGGTGATTTGACTATGATTTATTTATTTTTTCAGTGAAGATAATTCAATTAAGAATCATCATAATTGGGGTGGCTAGGTGGCCTGTGAATAGAGCACTGGCTCTGGAGTCAGGAGGACCTGGGTTCGGATCCGGCCTCAGACACATAACACACACACACACACACACACACACACACACAAACTAGCCATGTGACCTTGGGCAAGTCACTTAATTCCAATTGCCCTCCAAAAAGCAAAAAAAAAAAAATAATCTCAAATTTTGTTGTGGTATAAATTTCAGTGATTCACAAGATTTGTAAACTAGATTCAATAAAAGACATACTGAATTTATAACTGTAGCTGAAATATGCAGGTTTATACAAGTTCATACAAATATACCCCCCAGTCAGGTAGAAAAGAAACATACCTAAATTCAAAGCCAAAGCAATGAATGAAAGGTATTGTACAGGTCAAGAGATTGAATTTCTACTGAAATATTTACTTACTGTATATCAAATAAGAGATTTGCTGGCTTAAAGAAACCATTATATCTTTAATGTAATCACTATTGCCCAATGATAAGGAAAACTAATAGGCCAATCAATTATAGAATTCGATATTTAGACCATCAAACTCTTTAGTACTTAACAAACAATAAAAAATGTTTTGGTAATATAAAGGTGAAAATCAATAGCCCTAGGACACTTGTTGCAGTCTTTACTCCTGACAATTTATCCAAATAACTGCAATCCTTAAGGGAACAAAATTGCTTTGATGTTTTAATTTATGTGCTTGCTTTCAAATGTTGATCCTTTAAAAGTGAGATTCACTCTTTTCTGTCTGTTACTCAGAAGATACTTTTTAATAATGGTGTATTCAATGTGTAATTATGTTAATTTCTGTATTCCTCTAGCAAATATCTTATTTTAAAAAAAAATCCATTTCCTTTTCTTTATGATATTTAAATGCACTTCTGCAAGACCTTTATTTATTTATTAGGGAAATAAGTATATTGATGTGACTCAATCAATCAACAATTCTCTTTTTCAGATCCAAGTAACTAAAGACAAAATTTTGTTACTTACCTGAAGGTTAAGTCACTTAACTTTAGGGAAAAAAAAGGAATTTAAGTTGAAGTATAATATTATGAAAATCATTCTTACCCATACATGATCTGAGTGTGAGAATTTTTGCATTGTGGGCCTTTTTGTTCTTCAGTAACAATTTTTTATTAAAGATGAGTTTTTATATTGGCAGTGAAAAATTGAGAGAAATTTTAGTTAAAAAACTGGGTTACAAGTAAGATACGTATGTGTGTATATATTTCTATTTGAGATGTATATTTATATATATGTATATCTTTGAGAAAATTTTACTGCTAGAATAAATATGAATAATGTTTATATTACAGAAATGAGTACAATATTCACATAAAGATGGCATGTACTAATATTTATATCTTTCCCTATGTCATACTCCAGCCAAATCTACTCTTTGCCCTTGTCATTTCCTCCAATACTTCCAGCCCTCTTTACTCTCATAGGCCATCAATACTGCTCTGTGCATACCCTTCTACCTTCCTAATCTTCATACCTCAGTGAACTACTTCATCTTTACAATGTCTCAAATCCCTAATTCCCATGTCTTATTACCCATCACAATCTGTAAGACCACAAGTCTGGATTATTTCCATCATTTACCTTCTTGAATCCTACTCACATGCTGCCAAAAAGACCTGCAGAAAATCAAGAAAGAGTACTGACTGGGTTCACTACAAATTTATGCTAATCAACTTCACTGGGCCGTCACTGCAGTAAGGCAACCTATTAATCCTTCCTAATTGATTCCCTATTCTATTTATCACAGCAGATATTCTAAACCTTATCTCCTCTTTTCATTCCCTTCCCCTCTATCATTTCACCCCTTCCTTTTGGCTGAGTAACTCACTTCATACATTATAAAAGAAAACTATCTTCTCCCTTTTTCCTCTTCTAGTATTCCTTTGACATCATTTTCCACTATGCCCTTCACTCCAGTCTCTGACGGAAGCGGTGGCCCTTTTGTTTGCCAAGGTCAACACTTCTACATGTACCCTTTACCCTACACTATCCCATCTTCTTTCACAGACTGAAATCCTCGGTTGGCTCAGGGGACTAAAGGCTCATACTGTTGATATCACTTCATTGTCAGATTAGTACAAAGCAATGTCTACAATGTGCAACTCAGGCAAAGGAGTTCTGCTCAGCTAAATGAACAGGAGGTGTCCTCAAGGCTTATCTGTATGGCCTATCTTCCTCCTGCTAGGGCCTTTAACTGGTTATCTGGTTCACTTCCTACTGTCAACAGCCCCATCTCCACCATCATAGACAACCCTGACTAGATTCTTCCATGTGTGCTAGCTATCATTTTATCTCTGTCCTTGACTTCTTAGCTAAAGTCCCTGAGAAAACTTCATCTATAATTGGTGCTTCCACTTCCTCTCACTTGCTTCTAATACCATTGAAATCTGTCTCCCAACTTGATCATTCAAGAAACTACCCTCTTCAAAATGACCAATGATGGCCAAATCTCATGGCTTTTTCTCAGTCCCCTTCTGGAGCTCTTACAGCTTCTCACTGCTGACCACTTTCTCTTGTCGGAGTCTCTCTCTGCTCTCTCCTGACTGACTTTCCTCTTTATTCATCTGACTGATCCTTTTCAGGCTCTTTTGCTGGTTCTTCATCCATGCCATCCCCAGTAACTGTTGGTGTCCCCTAAGGTTTTGTCCCTGGCTTTCTTCTCTTTTTCTCTTATCCTGTCTGGTCCAGCAATTTCATCAGCTCATCAGCAACTGAATGGGTTCAATTGTCCTCTATATGTGTATGATTACCAGATTTGAATATCCAGTCTCCTCTCTTTCCTGATCTCCGGTTCCATATCATTAGTACCCATTATCTGGATGTCCCTTACGAATGTCAAGCCCAACATATCTAAAATGTAATTCGTCATTTTCCCCCACAAATCCCTCACCTCTCATCTGAATTTCCTTATCGCTGATAAGAGTACCACTATCCTCCCACTCACCCAGTCATCCTCAGCTCCTCACTGTCACACAACATATCCAGTCAGTTGCCAAATTTTACAATTTCTTCTTCTATAATTTTTTCTCTACTCCCACAGCCACCACCCTAGTACAGGTGCTTATCAATTCCCACTGAGACTATTGGAATAGCTTTGTAATTAGGATTTCTCAAGTTTCTGCCTGAAAGTTTCTCCATACAAGTGTCAGTGATTTTTCTAAAGAGTGGGTCTGATTTTATTTCTCCCACTCCCTACTCAATAAACTCCAATGGCTCCTCCTTACTTCTAGGATCAAATGTGAACTATTCTGTTTCACAGAAGTTCTTTTCCACCCAGCCACTTTCTACCTTTCCAGTCTTTTGCAAATTTATTCCCCTTCACACATTCTATGATCCATGAAGGTGATGAGAGGGGGGGATGATGGAAGGGAGGGCAGGTTGGGGGGGGAGGGAAGTTGGAAGCACTCACTTTTGAAAAGGGATGGGATCAAAGTAGAGAATATAACAAGTGGGTGGTGGGATAGGAGGGAGGGAAATATAGTCAGTCTTTTACAATATATCTACTATGGTAATGTTCTCTATTAGCTACACATGTACAATCTATACTGAACTGCTTATCTTCCCAGTAAGGGTGGGTGACAAGGGAGGAAGAGAATGAATCTGGAATTCAAAGTTTAAAATCAAATGTTTAAAATTATATATATGTATATAATTTTAAACATTTAAAATTTATATATATATACATATATACTATTATTAATACTATCTTACATGTAATTGGGAAAGAAGATATACAGGCACTGGGGCATAGAGATCTACCATGCCCTACTGGAAAAGTCTAAAGGGGTATGGGAGAAGATATGGGAGAGAGCAGATTGGAGGAGGGTATATCCTGTGGGACTGCTATTTGGGGGCGGTGGGTAGGGGAAAAACGGGGAGAAAATTTTTAACTCAAAATCTGTTGGAAATTAACGATGTAAATCAGAAGTTAATAAAGTATTTGAAAAAATGAAAAAAAAAAGTATAGGAAACCATAAGATGTTTCCATTGTGATACTGGCTGTCTCCCCTGCCTGGAATGTTCTCCCTCCTAACCTCAGTCTTTTGGAATCTCTTGTTTCCTTGAAGGCTCAGCTCAAACTTCACTTGCCAAAGAACTTTCTCAGTATCTGTAGTTACCAGCACCTCTTCCAAGGTTATCTTCTAACTATTCTTCATATATCAGGAAGACAGAAAGACAGACAGATAGATAGACAGATATAGAGTCTACAAGTAGATGTATATATATTTTTACTGATTTATGCAAACGTGGTTCCCTCCATTAGCATGTAAGTTCTTTGAAGGAAAGACTGATTTTACTTCTTTTTACCATAGCGCCTGTCAAGAAGTGTTCAATGATAATTGCTGACTGATAAATATATATGTGAAAAATGGAAACAACCTTACATATCTATTTTACTGTTTTACATTCCTACATATTAAGAACTATGTTTTTAGTTTCAAAGGAGAATACATTCTACTTAACTTCTGCATAGTTCTCTATAACATAAAAAGATGGAAACTGTGTCCAAACCATATTCCTTAAAACATAGGGTAGGCCTACTGTAATGAGAAGGTCTCTTTTAAAAAGAAATACTGAATCTTCATTTAACAGTCAATTGAGATTAATATTTAGATAATTACACATTATAAAACCTACTGCAGTACTATAGGAGTACTTAGGCTTACTGATTTTTAATTTATGATTTCTTAGGAATAAGAGTCTATAAAGGCCTTAAGAAAGGCTAAATATATTTTTTTAAATACCAATTAGTTAAATGTTGTTCTTAAAAATATAGCAAAATTAAGATTTTTAAACTGATATATACCAATTTCACAGTTAGGCTTTGGGGTCCTAAACATGAATACACCAGGGGCTCCATGGACTCCATGACTCAAACTACTGGGACTGAACTCAGGAAAATCATGAGCTCAAAGAATAACTGAAGGATACATTTCCTAATTTTTTAATGACAAGGCCTTAGCCTAATGAAATTACAGAGTACATCTTAAGACAAACTGTTAAGTGATGTATATATTTGTGTATGCTTTTTTCCTATTTAGGAGGATAGGAAACTGTTTGGGATGGTTATGAATGAATATGAAGTTTCTCGTCTTTTCTTCTGGCATTTGAAAATGTCCCCCTTTTAAATATGTCTATTTGTGGTTTCCTTTGTACTTTCAGTGATTCACAGCACATCATGCTGCCCTCAGCTTCCACTCTTTCTTCCTGCATTGTGCTTGGGACAGATTCTGTGCCTTATAGTGCTGCAGCAAAAGTAGTTCTCAATTTAGGAAGGAATATGTTCCAAAAGTTTGTTTGGAATTTAGAACATATTGGTCCATAAACGCAAGGTTGTTCATTGTGGTCAGAAATTAACTGAAAACAGCACTGTTTCAGCTAGATTTAACCATTTACATTATTACCTATGTGAAAATATGGTCCAATTTCTAACTAAGAACCCAAGAGATATATCTCCCATCTTACTGACAGTGGGGTAGCCACTACTGAGCCTCAATAACTTGTTTAACTCTTTACATCTGTGTAAGAGAAGGCATCTCTCTGGGTCAAGGAAATATAATTAAATTAATCTGGAAAGTCAGATTGTGGCAAGATGTGAAGGTCAGGCTAAGGAGTTTGGATTTTATTTGGGAGACAATATATGACCAGATTTGTTCTTAAGGAAGATTAGTCTTCATTAGTTTAGGCCAACATTAACCAGAGCCTTACTAGGATGGTAGCAGTGGGGAAAGGAGGTGTTCAATGCTTTGGAAGTAAAATGGACATAATTAGAAAGGGGCTAGATGTTTGGAATGGAGAAGGAAAAGTCGAAGATAAAAACCAAGATTTCAAACATGGAAGATTTGGTGAAAGGTACGACCAATGCCAGAAAAAATGAAATCAGAATAAGGAGTATGTTTATTCAGAAATATAATAAGCTTGGTTAAGTCTGAAGTAATTACATATTTAATTTCTTTCCAAGATGGGAATAACTATCAAGTAGATTTTGAGGTTGTGATGGGATTTATTTCTGAGTTCATTTAAAAGGGGAAAAATATTTGTCCAGCATCTTATAAATTTTAAGATTCTGCTAAATCCTTTAAATGCAGCAAAATGAGATCTTTGTAATAATAAAGTCATTTTATTTAACTAAAACTATATAAGAATTAGTGATTAATTTCATAGTTCTATAAAGTTTTATCAAGTATTACAGTTATTTAGAATCAAAATGTGCTTTGCATGAATCCTGTTAGCTGCATACAATAAAAGCATCAAATGACCTTGAACAGCAGCAGTGTATAAAAATACATTTATCACTGAAATGGCATGCTGGCTGTCAGTCAATATATGCTTCTCATTTGTTAGGAGGTTCTCCTGCTGTGATTCCCTCATTACAATTTGCTTTTACTTCCTGGGCAAATGACAACTAGAAAATGAGGCAGCTTCTTTCTTGACCAAACTTAATCCAGAAAAAATTAGATGACAGCTGCAGCCACTCAAGTGTTACAGGACATTTTACACATGTTTGTAAAATGTATAATTATATATTCTAAATATTATATCACCAAATATGACAGCTAACAAACTCATCTTGCTGAGTCCACTTCATCAGTAGCAGGAGACACATTTGCAATATAAAATGCCTTTTTTTCTTAAAAAAAAAAAAGTCCTGCAATTCCCCCCACCCCAGTCAATTTTCTAACTGATAAAGAATATTTAGATGCAAAGTGTTTATAAACTTTAAATTTAGGGAAACACTTAGGACATACTTATAAAAATCAGTAAGTTTTATTATCCCTAGCTTCTGCCCCTACTTCTGATAATGTTATTTTGCTTAAAAATGTTATTTTTGCTTAAAAAAAAAAAGAAATACTCATAATTTCTCAATTTCACAAGTGATATTATGAAATTTTTAAAAATCCTCAAATCAAAACTGTTTTTCCCTTTTTAATTAAAAAAAATAAGTATGGGCTATGAAGAGAAGAAAAAATGAAATGAAAAATTGAACCACCAATTACAGTGTAGCGACTCTAAGAAGAATCACTTCTAATAAAAAGCTCACTTTTTGGATCTCTAAACTTGTTATGTAATTTCTTTTTTTTTTAATTAAGCAATTAGGGTTAAGTACCTTGCTCAAGGTTACACGCCAGTTATTTCTGGGTGTGGTGCTAAGTATCTGAGCCTGGATTTGATCCCCAGGTCATCCCAACACTGGGGCCGGTGTTCTTACTCACTGAGCCACCTGGCCGCCCCTTGTAATTTCTGATGTGTCAATAGGTTAGGGTTCTTATTTAAAACATTTTTTTCAGTATTAGTTCAAAAAAAACAGAATGGAAATGATATGTTGGGAATAGTGAGTTATTAAAAAATTGATGGTGTTCTACCCACCCCCATTGCCTGGAATCACAGAAAATGCAGATACAAATGGACAAGTACTTCAGTCAGGATGGAACTGTTCTTTCAGATAAGTTTTCTGGTTCTTCATTCAGTCTTGATAGAGAGTGCTCCTACAACTTCCCCTGGGAAAGTAAACCACAACCTAACATGTCTCAATCAGAATACCTTTCCTGTAAGTTGGCTAAAAATACTCCTTTCCAAGAATTCTTGTCAATCATTTAGTCCTTTATCTATATCTCAAGTAGTATATTTTCTATTTTGATTAAAGTAAGTTTTCTTCCTAATTTAGAATCTTCTATTTTAAATCAAGAAGTTGTGTTATGATTAATTTTGGTGCTTTCAAGATCTCTGTCTGAAATTGTTCCATAAGCAACATTTAATTTCAATTCTTAGTGTATGATATTAAAAAAAATCCCAGAATTTTCAAATATAAAAATTACACATTTGGGAATTTATGAATTAACTATGTAGTAAACTTGAATATACAAAATACTTGAGTATACAAAAAGAAAAGATGAGACCATTCCTGTTTTCAAGGAGCTCACGCTCTATATGAAGGAAACAACACATAAAAGAAAATTTAGAGGCAGGGCAGATGGCAATTTCTATTTGATTGAAATAGAATTTGGTAATAGTCGGCATCTTTTCACTGATATTCTAGCTCTTTATATGATTAGTCTTCCATTTTTCAGAGGCTAAATATAAGGGTAAAGGCATGATTCTAGCTCTATTTTATCTCAGCAACTTTTAATAGCCAAGATGCAATTCAGTAACTACTTGGATGCCTACTAAGTGCAAGGCAAATCCCATTCCAAACAGGAGTAACTGTATAACAAAGAAAAAAAAAATCAAGAATTATTGGACAATATCAATTCATCCAAAGAATGTTATAATATTCATTAAAACAGTACACAGAAAAAGGGCAAAGAAAACAGAACAGCAGTCTTCAACAGAAACAGAAAAATATCAATATTTCTTGTAGTCTCTTAATCTACTCCTATCTTAAGATGACAATACAGGGAATTAAGCAATACAAAATCACTGATATTAGAAACTGAAAATAAATATAGCGTCGGTCATTCAAATCCAAACCGATCAGTGGATGTGAGTGATTTCATTCCATGCTTCCCTTCCGCCCAGGAAATAATATATTTAACCCATATAGCTGGAGAGAGAGAGCCCTTTCCTTTGGAAGGTTTTCCTGAAGTGTGGAGCACTGTTTTGACACCCACATTGATGAAATATCTGATGCTTTCTATATACTTAAGAGGTTCCCCTTTGTTAGTAGACCAAGATTTTTAAAAATCTCTTTCTATTACTGGCACAGTACCTTGTAGGAAGTAGGTGTTTAATAAATATTAGGTAAGCTGAATATTTAGACCTCACTGAAGAATTGCCACAGGAATTACAAAATATGTGTAATGGTTGCACCCTTACCTATTTTTCCTGACACTGGATGAAAAAAATAATTTTAACACAATGTAAACTTTCAATTGAATAAAAAAAGATAAGATATTAATTCACTGACAATTTCTCCCATCTTCCATTAATGCTTATTTGTTTTATTTTTTTCTAAACTCTTAATTTAGGTATTTCCTTTCATTTTCATTTTTCTGACATTTGTAAACCAAAACTAAATGAGTTCAACTTCTCATATTCAGGCAGAGAGACAGTTTTACCCTGTTTCATGGAATTATATATTTTTGAGTAAACAATTCAAAGCGGTATTATATTGGCATATTTCTCCCTCTCTAACTGAATCAAATGTGGATCCAATTTACCAGTCATTTTTAAAAACACGCTTTTTAGTCAGCAATTTTCCCTTAATTATGTTTCTATATGTGTGTGTATTATATGTATAATTTAAGTCTGTCAATATGTTAGCTTCCACTTTTCTAAGATGCTCATATAACTAAAATTTCTCTATCAGTATATTCATGTTTCTAAAAAAAAAATCCAAAAACTTCAAAAACTCTTTGTCAAGTGTTTCCTGAAATATATGTACCACAAATAAAAATATATTTTAAAGTATAAAAGATCCTGAACTATGTTATTACGTGTCAAAAAAATTAACACCAAACAATACTAATATTGTAGCACAAAATATATAGTTTAATTTTTAATGTAAAAATATACACTGGGCAATAGTTGGTTTTTGTAAAGTATAAAGAGTTAATCAGTGCTGAACTTAGAACAATGGCATTTGATTGCTAATGTGGACAATATTTCTCAATTTCTTTTAGAAGTATTTGGAACTCAAAACAATTTTTTTAAATGAATGTTAAAATTTGTCTTTACATGTAATTAGGAAAAATAAGTACTATTAAAAAGTATTTTACATGCTTTTAGGGGAAATCATGTTCTTTTTAAAAAACAAAACAAAACATCCAAATGAAACAAATAACAGTCTTTTAATACATGAAATGTGCAGGAATAATGATACTGGCTCTGTATTATATAGGTAGGAAGGACATCATTGTAACCAATTATCAATGCATAAAGCAAATTTGATTTCTTATTGATCAACATCAACTAATTTTTCCTTTTAATATCCCTGTGTAGGAGACAAGATTATTCTCACTTTTCAACAAAGTAGAGTAAGTAAGTAAAAGCAGGATGTTAAAAAAATGTTAAAGGGGATGTTAAAAAATAGGACACAAGAGGCACTGGTTTCATAGCTGACAGAGTGACATATATCTTTGGAACTCAGTTCTGATCCCACTGGACTATGCTTCACCAAATAACCTCTCCTGTGTAAGAGGATTCTCCTACTTTCATCTTTAAAAAGATTTTACCCCTTATTTTATTCATCAGGACCTATAAAAGAAAGCATCTTAAATTGAGTAGGTGTGGTGTCAAATATGCATGTCAGAAGCTAGAAGCACTTGACCTTTGGCTTTAAGATGCCCAGTGGAAGACAGTCATGCATCTGTGCAGAAATCCCAAATGGCCAGCATTTTAAACAAAATCACTCACAGGTCCATGGGGGAAGGAAAACCCAGAAAACTCAGGCTTTGTTGCTTACACATTGGGGGTTTTCTTTTTCAAAATGTTCTTTTAAGAAATGCCCTGGGACCTCAGCATTAGGCTTGTAGTACTGAAGAGTCTTGAGATGCTCAGAGATAGAAAGGCTTTGTCTTCTGCTCCTTCTCTTGTCTCAAAAGAGAGGAGAAGCAGGGAGCAACCCAATGATTAGAAGGGTGGCTTCTCTCCCCTCTCCCCCCTGCAAAGACAAAGACAACAACATGGCTTCTCTAAAACAATAAAAGAGGCCAGAAAGTAAGATATTTTTCTTCTCTCTCTCTCTCTCTCTCTCTCTCTCTCTCTCTCTCTCTCTCTCTGTCTCTCTCTCTCCTCCCTCCCCCCATCCCACACACACTAAGCTCAAAGAAAGTGAAGTAGAGAAAAAGAAGGTTCATTACTTTCTCTGATAATTTTGAGTCTTGCCTCTATACAGTATTTCATTCCTCCAATGTCAGCAGCTAGATACATCTATGATACTAACCCACTTGTGCTCCTATACATAAATTATTGTTCCCGTATGAATAAATTGGAATCTGGGGACCAATTCTACTGTGTTGCACACAGCACGTGCCTTTTAATGTTTACTGAGTTTGTTGAAGGACTGCTGTCACCTCACCTCGCCCAAAAAAATGTAAAGAAAGATTGTCATGTTATGTCATATGCCACACATCCACAGACTGAGACATTTTAAATCATCATTTTGATTCCTTCAATAAAGTTCCAATTTTTCATTCTGTTGTGAAAGTGACTGGTTTTTGTTTTGTTGGGGGTTTTTTTTGTAGCCAGGAGTGTAAATTCTAGCAAATCCCACCAAGTTGAAAATAGTTTTTTTTTTTAAAAGCTGTCTCAATGTCCTTTCTTTCCTTTTTTTTCCTTTTTTTTCTGCTCTCCTATCATTCCTTTCCCCACTAGAAGAAAAGCAAAACTCATGTAATAAATATGCATAGTCAAGCAAAACAAACTCTCACATTATGCACAGTCCAAAGATGTGTATTTCATTCAACAACTTGAGTCTATTACTCTCTTTCAAGAGATGGGTAGCATTTTTCATCATAAATACTCTGAAACTGTGATTAGTCATTACACTGATTAAAATTGCCAAGTCTTTCAATGTTGTTTTTCTTTATAATGTTATTACTATTGTATTGTAAATTTCTCTCCTAGTTCTGCTCACTTTGCTTTGTATCAATTCATACAATTCTCCCCAAATTTCTCTGTGCCCTTTGTTATATCTTATAATAGTAATTGTATCACATTTTAAGGTTTGCAATGTACTTTATATATGTTAACTCATTTGATCCTCATAATATCCCTTTAAGGTAAATGTTGTTATATATTTTTTCTTTTTGGAGGGCAATTGGAGTTAAGTGACTTGCCCAAGGTCACACAGATAGTTTTTGTGTTAAGTGTCTGAGGCTGGATTTGAACTCAGGTCCTCCTGACTCCAGGGCCGGTGCTCTCTTCACTGTGCCACCTAGCTGCCCTGGTAAGTGCAGTTATTATCCCCATTTTACAGGTGAGAAAACTGAGGTAGATAGCAGTTAAGTGACTTGCCCAGGTTCACAAAGCTAGTAAATTTCTGAGACTGAATTTGATCCTGATCAGTTCTCCCTGACTCCAAGTTCACTGTTCTACCACTGTGCAAACTAGAATAGCAGATTAGAAAGAACATTGTCATTGATGTCTGAATTTCATAAGGCATCTGACGAGAAGAAAGAAAGAATACACCTTTCCTTGGTTTGCAGTTTCTCACATAAGTGAAATGGCTTTTGAATACTTTAGTTCTCATAGGCTAACATATCTATGATCTCATTTATGTGGACATTTCCTCTAATGATGCATTTTGCAGCTTATTCATGTATGGTCATCACGTGCAGCACATGCTCATCACTGTTCACGTCTTCCTGCAGATTCGCCATGGCAGGGAAGGGACAGAATCTGTCTAACATGATAGGAGCATGCCTCTCATTCTCTTGACATCCTACGGATATCAATGGTGAATGTGGGCCGTTCAATGCTTTATTCCTCATTTTTGCTACATGACTGACCCATCTGTTTTTTTTCCCCTTTCCCTTCCTTGTCTCGTAACTACATAACAACAGTGAAAGAATATCAGTGTTATAAAGGTGGCTCTGTGTTTCAAGGACAACAGGGAGGTCATTAAAACAAAAGTACAAATTCCCAAAGGCAGTCTGAAATTGTTCCATAAGCAACATTTAATTTCAATTCTTAGTGTACGATATTAAAAAAAAAATCCCAGAATTTTCAAATATAAAAATTACACATTTGGGAATTTGTGAATTAAAAGCCATTTACTAAGTCCTTACTATGTAGTAAACTTGAATATACAGAATACTTGAGTATACAAAAAAGAAAAGAGGAGACCATTCCTGTTTTCAAGAAGCTCACACTCTATATGAAGGAAACAACACATTAATTTCCTTGTCCTGGACTACTAAGTTTAACTCTATTTTGGAGGATCAAGATCAGTTTGAAGAATTTATCATAATAATAACTTCCTAGATTAGCTTCTCATTTCCACAACTGATATCCCTAGTTTCAAGTCTAATGAGGAATAAGCTGCCCTAGGCCTCCAGACCTTGCCTAGAAAGAAATTCAAGAATAGATACAGCCTGTTCTACAAACATCTAAGTTTTGCCTCAGATGTTTACAAGTGTGATAAACATTTATTCTTTTCGATATCTGCTACTACTGTGAGGTTATTGATCATATTATACTTGAAAACACTCAGTGAGAGACCATGAAGAAGAAGGGATATTTTGTTTCTGAAAAGTAATTGTGTAATTCTATGTGGTATGGTTCATTTTTAATGAATATGCTTTAAATCTAAATTTTTACATTCTACAGCTTCTTTCTACAACATCCAGCAGATTAAAGACACAACCATCATAAATAGTTTTCATCAACACTGCATAAATGTGATGCTGTTTTTAGTTTAAAAATTTGAGTCTTTCTGCAGTGTGTGGGACAGACAGTCTAAGGAAGTAGGCCATTTGGGAACAATTCTTGTCAAAATGTAAATACATTTTGTCATGTACTTTTTTCCTATTCTCAAATGGATTAGCAAATGGTAAAATAAAAAAAAAACCCAAAAGGAAAATAATACCTGATCTTTTAAAGTTTTATATAACCATTGAAAGGATTTTTTTAAACATTTAAAGAGAGTTTAATATGCAAGTTTTAAATCAATAAGTCTCGCTGTCTTTAAATTTTACTGCTTATTAAAATGTTAAGGCTTTTTTACCCTCAATAGAATTCAAAGGCTCCTCCTTCTACTTTTCAGGACCCACGTTGTGAGAAACTTGACTAGCTTGTGGCTTTTCAGTTTACCATTTGGGGCTTGTTTCTTTCCTGAGGAACATGAAGTTGGACTCTACTATGTTCTGGGTTGGTAAAGTGAAAGGAGTAAATAGACCAGGTAGGCTTGGCCACATACCTCCTTAAAAGTCAAGGCCTACCCACACAACCTCTCACAATTTAATTTGAATCAAACTGACTTAAATGTGGAAGGAAAATAAATGGGAACATCAGAACTTGGAAGATCACTGAATTTTACAATTTCTTAAATCTTCCAGTAGCCTAGGTTTATTTGAATCTTGTTGTCTCTGACAAACAAACAATAGCATTTTTTTCTAGAACTACAGGCAATTTTACATTTAGGCAATACTTTTGTTTCCTCTCTGAACTTGTGTTGTTTAAACAGTTTACAATAAAATCATTCATGGCCTATAAATGAACATTTCTCAAAGTTTCTGTCCATCTCTCTTACAGCATAAGCATACGAGATCTTTATCAGGAAACTGCTGTCATTTAGTCATCAGTGCCCCACTCTTTGTGATCCTATTTGGGATTTTCTTGGCAAAGATACTGGAGTGCTTTGTCATTTCCTTCTCCAGCTCATTTTTTTTTTAAACAATTGGGGTTAAGTAACTTGCTCAAGGTTACACAGCCAGTTATTTCTGGGTGTGGTGCTAAGTATCAGAGCCCGGATTCGATCCCAAGTCATCCTGACTCTGGGGCAGGTGCTCTTACTCACTGAGCCACCTAGCCGCCCCTCCAGATCATTTTTACAGATGAGGAAAGTGAGGAAAACAGGGTGAAGTGACTTGTCCAGGGCCACACACAGCTGTTAAGTTTCTGAGGCCATATCTGAACTCAGGGAGGTAAGTCTAATTCTGGGCCTGGTCACTCTATCCACTTACCGAGCTGTCCTAATCAGGAATGTGGCTTTCCCCTTTTCATTAGTTCTGCTCAGATCCTGGGGAACAGATCTAAAAACTAGAAGTAAAAGCCTAATTTCATAGCACTGGTTATTCAGTTAGTTCGGGGGAAGTAGGGGGTGGGAGAGAGGCAGCAGCAGCAACAACAAACCAAAAAAGGCTCCTTGTTGAATCAGATTCAGTGGCATATGAGAAAGACAAAGCTCCAACCTCCTCTGGCTACCAATCACAGATTGTTGCCATATTGTTTGACAAAGTAACAGTAGGGCTCACGTGGCAGAGAGTGGTCTTGCCACCAAAATGGTTCTAGTCTCAGTTGTCCTTTTTTTTTTTTAAGCAATTGGGGTTAAGTAACTTGCTCAAGGTTACACGGCCAGTTATTTCTGGGTGTGGTGCTGAGTGTCTGAGCCCGGGATTCGATCTCCAGGTCATCCCAACACTGGAGCAGGTGCTCTTACTCGCTGTGCTACCTGGCCGCCCCCTCAGTTGTCCTTTTTATGATGTCTTACAGTGTTCCTGTGACAGGCACATTGGACAATGTATCCTTTTTGATCTCTTGTAATTATTTTCCTGAAAGTGAATTCATAGTTAATATGTATATATATACTGGAACTATGGGTATAAACATGGGTTAAGTACAGGCAGAAGACTTTGGCAGTAATTTCTGAGATGGGGTGTTTCTAAAAAATATTTGAGTCATTTCTTGTGAGCTCTTAACTGCTCTATTGCTAGGGAATGGGTATGGATGGGAGCACACAAAAGAGTTGAGGAACAGAATCCTGCCTGACATGACCTTAGGTAAACCTAAGCTTGGTCCCATAGTTATGGGCACATCTCATGAGGAAGAATCACATGACGCAATCACAGCAATGCTGAAGATTGGCAATTAATACTTACATGAAGGAAATAAAATTTTAAGATCAATCGTGGTTCCTTCAATTCAACAACACCAATTAAGCACCTACTATATGCAAGGGACCAGGGTAGGTGCTGTGATACAAAGATAGTAACAAAACAGACTCTGCTTTCAAGGATTATTTTTACTGGGGGATGAATATAAAATGAACATGGATTAAGTACAGCCCTAATGCCTGGTGGAATTAAGAAAAGTTTCATTTAGGAAGTGGCACCTGATGAAGCCTTGAGAAGGGAAAGCGAGGAGAAAGGATCTATTTCTGTCAAGAAGAGTTTCTCACAGGGTTAACTGTTAGCAAGAAGTAGATATCTTATATACTTAGCAGTTGTCTGTACTTTTGATCTCGTGCTAAGATTGCAATTTGATTCAATGAGCACCATTATTAAAGTGCAGTGAAAAGAATGTTGAATCTTGCGTCCAGGACTTGGGCTCAAATCTAGTCCCTTAATACTGATGTGGTTCAGACCACCCTGAAGATATCTGGGCTGCAGTTTCATCTATAAAATAAAGGACTTGGCAGGGGGGTGTGGCTAGGTGACACAGTGAATAGAGCACCAGCCCTGGAAGTCAGGAGGACTTAAGTTCAAATCTGGCCTCAGACACTTAACACAAAAACTAGCTGTGTGACCTTGGGCAAGTCACTTAATCCCAATTGCCCTACCTTTCCCCTCCAAAAGGCAAATAAATAAATAAAAAAAAATAAAATGAAGGACTTGGCTTACATGACCTTCCAGCTTTAAATTTATGAACTCATTATTATAAATTGTACACTATGCAATCTAAGTATTGAGTATACAAAGGTAAAAAACCCAACAAAGACCAAAATAAACAAATAAACAAAAACATCCAATCTATTCTCTAGGAATTTAAACAAGGACGGACAGGTTGCATATTATACAAAGAGAATATAATACCAGGTTGGATGTAATAATTGTATTTGAGAGGTCAGATGAAGAACTAGAATAACAAAAGCAGCTACAATGACTTTCAAATTTGTTTTGGCTTAAAAAAAAGTCATAGAAAAAGCATGGTTTGAAATAAAATAAGCTAAAAATCTTTATAGTGATGATGCTAAAGTGTGAGGGAAAATCCCTACTCTATTGCCTCATCTATCACGAAATGATGTGATCTAACATAACCCGAAGGTTATGCCATTGGAGGAAAAGGTTTTCTGGGTCCTCCCAAGCTAGAAAGGTTTCCTACTGAGGCTTAGCAATGACCTCTCTTCTGTTCAAGGATGAGTCTTGCTAAGTTTGTAGAGATTCATTTGATTCAGAGTGTTGTTGGCTAATAGATGATGACACTTTTTTAGCCAACAACAACTGAAGATTGACAGGAATTGTGATTTGCAATAGAGGAGGGAGTGCCCACAACAATGAAACTACGGCTCTCTGAATGATTAATACACGACAAGAGAAGGTGAGCCGAAGTGACAGTCACCATAAAGCCTCTCACCAGGATAATTCCCTCAAGTCTTCCTATTATTGTCACTGGGTTGTTTGTTTTTTTGAAACTTTAAGAAGGTACTAGGTAGAATTTGGTTGCATTTAAAGCTTAGGTAGTGATAGCTTTATTTAGGGAAACAACTAAATTTTACTCTAAAAGTTAAAGCAAGGGGCTATATCTATCTCACATGGATGAATTGAACAAGAAGTGAACTGTATGTTTTGGAAATACATTGATCAGACAAGCTAAATGGACATCAAAAAAGGCTTTGAGACAATGGTACCATTTAAAAACTTAATACCTTGAAGTGCACCAAGACCAAAGGGAAATAGCTTTTATATACATGCTTCCATCATTTAGTCTAGGAACCAGGGCAATGCAATCTTAAAAACCTCCGTTTTAAAGCCTTTTCCTCATCACAGATCTAGAGCAAGAAAGGCCCTCAGAGGCCATCTAGTACAACTCTCTTTCTTTGGAGATAAAGAAATTGAGGCCTAGGGATATAGAACGTGGTTGCAGTTGGCTGGTTTCCCTTCTTTGCCACCTGAAGCATAAAATGGTGATGTGGAAGAAAGGAAGATATGAGTGATTGGATAGCCTGATAGAGGATTCTGGAATTCTGTGGCAATGAAATTACAAGGGAAGTCGCACTGACCCCCCTTTGGTTAGCTTGATGGATTCTTAAGAAGCTTGACAGGGAAAGTATAAATACAACAAAATTAAGTATCCTGTGGCTCTTTTTAATGGTTTTAGAAAAGTTGGATCACCATTGTAAGGAAAACAAAGATAAACTGCCTCTGGGCATTTGGTAACAGGATATAGAAGTGAATGTGCTTTTGATTTTTAAGGACCATGCCTTGAAAGCAAGAGAGTGTTCATGGATCTAACAGCACCGGTGAAAAGGGTAATACTAATGGAGATGGGAACCGATAGGCTCGAGATGGGAAGCATGATCTCCGACACAGAGGTTTCTCTGGAGAATGTGTCTAAGCTCTGCTGAGAATACAGGTAGTGCTAGAAGGAAAGACAATGGGAGCAGAAGCAAAGATGAAGACTGGGAATTAGTTTTGGTGGAAAAAGAGCCTTAGATTTATATCATTACTACCCCCCCCCAACCCCCTCTCCACCTCTCAGAAGTGACTTTTCACCATAGGGAAATGAGAGGGCACCAAGGAAGTGAAGGTTATGGATTGTCACAGAAGATCAACTACCAAGTTACTGAATCATTAGAGCAATGCAAGAGGGCAATTCAAAGTTCTTGTCAGTTGAGAAGATCTATTAGCTTGGAAATTTTACAGAGGATTTCTCTTACAAAGTCACTTGAAAAAGTTATAGGTCCAAGATAGGAAACTGCTCTCTGTGTCCTTTTCAGGTGGCTAAAATGAGGAGTTGGCAATACCTGGTCCATTAAAGATGAACTTTCTCTACTTCTTATTCCCTGATGGGGGACAGCAAGGAAAAGGGTGAGATTTTGTAAAGCAATGGGTTTGTCAGGCTGAACATACACCTCTAAATCACACTTCCTTTCTATTGTGATCAGCCTGTTTTGAGTGCAATTAGATCTTGCCATTTGGGTGGCACTCCATCTGAATTGTATCAGGATTTAGCTATGGGTACCTTGCCACCAAGGAGTGGGAGGTGGTAGAAATAGCACCTGCTTTAGGAGTACAGGGCTAGTTTCCCTTTAAAACAGGAAGGATTTCTTAGAATCATCACTGGTCTGGTCTATGGGGAACTGATTTTAGAAGTTTTAGCACAATTCTTACTGCCTTTTTGATCAAGCATGGCCAGTTGCTGTGGTGAATGTAGAGGTAGGGGAGAACAATTTTTTTTGTATGAATTAGTATCCTTTTTAACATTAGGAATTATAGATAATTTTAAATAAAATTATGGTCCATGAGTGTGTCATTGCATTCAAACCCCAGACCTGAATTAGTTCTGGCCCAGAATATGAAGTGACTTGATTAAAGTTACACAGGTAACATGTATCATAGTCAGGATTTGAACCTGGGATCTCTGGTTCCAGAGCCAGTGGTCTTTCTACTGTATTACACTACTTCCTTTTGCTTTTAATTTTTCATCTGGCAATTAACTACAATAGAATTAATTTAACCTTACTTTGTCCTACAAAATGCTCAATTAAGGAAGCAAATGATTTTCTTCAACTTTAGAATTAAATATGGGTTTTGATTTAGGGCTCTATCATATTTCCCAACCAGATCTTGTTGCTAGCAGGTAATCATTATAATACACAGTGATATTTCTGGAAAATAGTGAATGAACTTTGTTTTTTAATCTATTATTTGTTTATACAATAAAAATTCAATCCCCAAAATATTGAGATTAGAAATGCTTGGACAAATGGTAGTTGTCAATGTCTACCAGCATATTATCAGGCTCTTTAGAAAAGTTTTTTACTCCTGTAACCTGGAATTCTGGGAGGCTTAAAATTCACAAAAGCTATATTCATGTGATAGTAGGGGAGGTTCAGAGTAAGCTAGCTTGGCATACATTCTGAGTTTCTTAATATAACGATCATGGATACTCCAGATATTAAACATAAGTGATCAGAACTCTTCTATTATTTTAAAATCAGATTCTGTTGATTAAAACTCACAGATTTAAAAAGTTCAGTGGGGAATGGGGAGAAGAACCTGGGAAAATTTAGAGAGAAAAATTCCTAAGCCACAACCCAACCATTGTCAGCTACACAGGTATACTATAAGAAACTATACTTAATGGGAAGAAAATTAGTCTGGCATCTGGAAGAAAAGAAGTCCTTGTCCCAGAGAAACAGACATGCCATGAGAATAAAAACTCCTAAGTTTTTGAAGCATCTCAATTGCTTCATTGTAGTATATTGGAGGTACAGAATACAATGAATGGACCATTTTGAAGAGTAATGGCTCAGCAGTAATAATTGTCTGCTTCTAAATCGTTCAATTTTTGTCAACAAAAATGTAAGATAAGTGACACCCCAAGAAAGAACAGCCTATCTCACAAGCTCTTGCCATACAACTGAGTGACCACAGTTTATCTGTGTGATTCCTGCCAAATCTGTATACGGTAATCTGCAGATTGTCCTGGAAGCTGCCTGATCACTTTACAGGGAAATATCATTCTTGTGACATTGTTTCCTATAAAGGAGGGTGAACAAGAAAGGAAAAAAAAGAACAAAAGCACTGTTCTCCCCTGGACGGCAGCCCCCTGACGGCGTGAGCGAGAGTGCTTTCCTCACACACTGAAGATGGAAGCATTCACAGAGTGAGAAGCGGAAAAAGGCTGATCCAGGGAGACAGCAGGGAAATTAGATACATGTCTGCATTCCTTCTGATGCAAATTCAATTTTTTACGAGCCCAAAGTTTTTTTCTTCCCTTTACTCTAGACACTACGTCACGCTTTTTATGATAATAACTATTTAAAATCTTTGTACTGCATGACATGGTTTTAGAGACTAGTCAACATGATGACTATTTTTCCAGCAAGCTAGGTGCATTATAGCAAATGGCATCACTCATTCCTCTCCATACCCACTTCCAAAAAGGAAAAGGAAAATGTAAAATGATTATTGTTTCAAATTACATGACAAATTAATCTTAGACAAGAACTGATTTTAGAATAAAGATAATTTTCCTAAGTGTATTTTTCCTTAGTAATTTTGACTAAACTTGCTTAATTCTTGCAACTGGATCTAATTTCTTCATCTAAGAGATATTAAGTATTGCAATTATCTTTCACACCAAATCATCTATGGAACATTTTTCATATTTCTTCTGGAGTCAATTTATCAACCTACTGAAGGCCTCTGTTTCATGAATTCCTAACCATTAAAAAATCCTACATATCTCTATGTACATGCAAATACAAGACATGTTTTTAGGCTTTGGAAATGTTACTGAAATTTAGCTTTGAATAAGGGACAGAAGGGAGGTATAAGGGATTGTGGTAAGTAATTTTAGGAAATATAAAACTGTTAAGAATCATGAACTCAGAGGCCTGTAGGGCTTAAAACTTACTGATAGCAGTATCACAAGTGATTTGTTGATATAGC
The DNA here is from genome assembly GCF_028583685.1 of Petaurus breviceps papuanus. Classification (NCBI taxonomy): domain Eukaryota; kingdom Metazoa; phylum Chordata; class Mammalia; order Diprotodontia; family Petauridae; genus Petaurus; species Petaurus breviceps. Next base: position 6,973,253 of record NW_027185665.1, read on the forward strand.
CAATTCATACAGAGCACATATGGTGAGCTTACTGGGCAGAGGGTCACTAGGCTGTCTAAGGAGGGGTGAATCATTCTAGATTGGGAAAAATGGAGCAAGTTAATGTTTCTATGCCAGTCAGTACTGGCATGAGAGATTGAGTGGTCACTCTACTTACAGCTTGAGCAAGACAGGGAGACAGAGAAGGAAGGAAGGGAGGGAAGAAGGAAGGGAAGGAGGGAGGGAGGAAGGAAGGTTCTGATAATCTTGATAATGACTTCACTTTCATTGCATATCACTGATTTACTAGACTAATGCTTCCTTTAATTTCTTAAGACTGAGCATATTAAGAATGGGGCAGGTTATCTGGAAAACCATGGGATGATGAAGAAAAAGGAATAGGTCTCTGGTCTTAGACCAGAGATGTCTGCTTTATATCACATTGTTTCTTGTAATAAATAATCTGTCTTTATTTGGATTGATTCAGGAAAGTCTTAGCTTCAACTCAGGCCTATCTATCTATTCAGTTATTACCTTTAAGATCAGATCAAAATTCATTGTGATCATTCAGCATTTTTTTTAATTCTATGGACAGTTAAGTTAATTTTAAATGTAGGTACCTGTTAAAACATATTCAAACTTCATTAAGGTAGTCTATATCACTTGGTTACCACTTCAATTTTGTGAATGGCATATAAAAATAAGAGGAGCTATAGGAAGACCTGCAGAATCTATACTTTAGGCAGGCTCTTCCCACAGACCTAAATCACAAATATCTTAGCTATAAAGCACTGCAGCTATTCCCATAAAAAAGGCAGCCCACCCCACTCTCCCAGCTATCTATCATTCGCTGGGATGCATTTTGCTATTGACACATGTCTAGCTTGGAACGATTCCTGGGTTAAAGGAGTGATTATAGAGGGCCAACTGTCTTAATAGAGACAGGTAAGGGAATAAAGGAAGCTGTTATTTGCTTAACTGAATTATTCTTTTTCATTATAAAGACTTTATAAAATTAAATAGTAGGAGCTCTATGCTACTTTACACTGAGCAGATCTCTTATCTTCAATTTTCATTGATTAATATGATTCATCACTAGGAGAAATTAAGATTAAGAAAATTCGTGAGCAATATTTATAATTTAAGCAGAGAAAGTTAATATATCCTGAAAGATATGAATTGCCTGAATGTGTACGTAAGGTTAATCCTGCCGTTAAATTACACATAAACTTATGGAGGGCAATGTCTAACATAATTAAAGTAAGTGAAGAGAAAAAGACAAGGGCATTCTACCAGTTATTAGTTCTTATTATACAGCTTTGTGATAAAAACTGCTGTACAAACTCACATTCACACACACAGATGCATGCAATCAATACCTGTACTATTTCTAGAAAACCAAATTTGTATATTAGAATGTAATGCAGTTCACACATACATGTGTTTTCCTCCTATAATCTATTAGCATCCAGAATCCTTGCTCACAAAAACAGTGATGTCCATGATTCGGTAACTGGTCAGGTGAACACTCTTTTCCTCTGCTAGACCTCTTTCACATATTCACCCCAATCCACCTCAACCCTACCTATACAGTGTCTATAAACTATATCCCCCCCACACACCTTTTTCCTTCTAATGTGCCATCTGTAGCCCCTCTTTTTTTCTTTTCTTTTTTTTTTTTTGAAGGTAGGAAAACAAGGCAACTGGGTTAGTTAAGTGACTTGCCCAAGGTCACACAGCTAGGAAGTGTGTCAAATGTCTGAGGCCGGATTTGAACTCAGGTCCTCCTAACTCCAGAGCCAGTGCTCTATTCACTGCACCACCTACCTGTCCCAACCCCTCTGTTTTTTTTAAATATGTATTTCTTTTTTGTTTTGACATTGCCTTCTTTCCTTTCTTCCTTCCTTCCTCCTTCCCTCCCTCCCTCCCATATCTCCCTCACTTGCCCAAGCTAGAAGTGCAGTGGTACTCATGGATCTGATACCAAAACTTAAGCTTTAACTTGCCCTGTTTTTCCAACATGGACTGGTTTGCCCTTTCTTAGATAGCCTGGTGGCCCTTTGCTCAGCAAGTTCACCACTAGACAGTGAGGATATCCAGTCTGCTTTAGTATGACTGAAGCTCAGAACTCTCAAGCTCAATTGACTAATCAGACTTAGCTCCACCCAGGTAACAGAGATCAAAGGCATGTACTACCACCCTCAGCTACCACATTTATTTATAAAATATGTCCATTCTCTCTCCCTTCTATCCAGAGACTCATCTCCTGTAATAAAAAATTGAAAAGAAAGTCCAGCAAAAACCCAAACACCAATGATTTCTGATAGTTACATATAACATAACATACCAATAGTCCTATATCTCTACAAAGAATAGAGGAGTCCATTTTCTCAACTCTTTTTGGAGACAAGCTTGGTTATTATAATCATAAGAATTAAAGTTTCCTTTTTAGTTTTTTCCATTTACATTGTAGTCATTGTACACATTGCTTTTTCAATTTTGCCTACACTGCTCTACATCAGTTCATATGTCTTCCTATGCTTCTCTGAATTCTTCACATTTCTTACTGTGCAGTAATATCCCATTATTTGTATGTACCACAATCTGTTGAGTCATTCTTTGACCTACAGGCATCCATGTAATTTCCAATTCTTTGCTAACACAAAATGTGCTCCTACATGTATTCATTGGTGTACGTGCATTCATTGGTGTATGTGCGAACTTTCTTTTTGTCTTTGACCTCTTGTCAAAGACTTTCAAGCTATGACACCTCTGGGTCAAGGTTATGGACATTTTCATCACTTTTCCTTTAAGTAAAATTCCATATTGCTTTCACCAGCTCACAGCTCCACAACAGTGTATTTGTGTGACATTGATTCTGCAGCTCCTCCAAAAGTCACTATTTGCAAACATTTGAATCTTTTGTTATCTTTGACAACGTGCTGGTTGTGAGGTGAAACCTCAGAGTTCTTTTGCTTTGTATATAACTTAAGTATTAGAGGTTTAGAGCAATGTTTCATACTGTTAATAGTTTACAATTATTTTAAGAATTATTTGTTCACATCCTTTGACCGCACTTATCCACTGGGAAATAGGCCTTGGTTTCATGTATTTGTATTAATTCATATATGTATGTATATAGATATTAGACCCTCACCAGAGATATTTGATGCAAAAATTCCTGTTCCCTCCACCACCAGTCTTCCTTTACCTTAGCTGCATTCATGGGGGAAGGGGGGGGGGGAGAGGTGTTAAGAGGAGCTTTTCAATTTCCTGTAAGCTCTCTATTGTTAACAATTCCTACTCCATCCACTCCCAACTTTGGTCTCATTATCTCACACTTTTTCCATCTTCTAGCACTCATGGAAATGTGGCTCCATATGGAAGAAACCATATCCTCACTCTATTACTGGGTGATATTTTTTTTCTCATGTCTTTGGCACATATGGCCAGAAAGAGAATACATACACCTTTTACTGTCGCTTCCAGACAATTCTATTGCCATCATTACTTAGCAAACTTCTCCTCCCTTGAGGTTTCTTGATTCAAATACTTACTGTGTTATCTGTTGGCCTCTAAGAGTTCATTATTTAGCCCACAGGCTCCCTCTCTTCTTCACCCCAATGACTGCATTCATATTCAGGTAGTACGATATATACATTAAAGTCCCCTCAAACATGCTAGTCTCCAAATTCATCAATGACCTACATATCTTCACTCTGACTCAGTCAATCATAGGGGTGGCGACATTTTAGTAGTGATGAACAGCATGCTATGAATCAACAACTTTGCTGGGGGCTTGGAGCACCTCTAAGTAAACTACAAAGTATATGTAAAATAAATGCAAGCTAATTTCAAGCATGGGGAAGCATTAGTAACTATGGGGATGAGAAAAAGCTCCATGTACAAGGCTACACTCGAGGTGAGATTGCAAAGAAGGGATCTGAAGAGCTGAGGCTGAAGAGGGATTGCATTTCTGGCATATGGAGCAGCCTGTGCAAAGGCATGTCAATAGGAGCCAATGTTGTGTTTGAGGAACAGTGAAAGGGAGTGATGTGTAATTCGTCTAGAAATGTAGAATGAAGCTAGGCTACAAAGGGCCTAAATGTCGGGAGAGACTGTATTTTATTCTAAAGACGTCAGGAAGTCTCTGGAACAGGGAAGTGGCACAGGCAGACTTGTGCTTTAGGAATATCACTCTGGCAGGTGTGTGGAGGATGGATTAAAGAAGAACCTCCACAAGAGAGTGTCAGGATGACCTGGAGATCGAATCTCGGGCTCAGACACTTAGCACCCACCCAGAAACACCTGGCCATGTAACCTTGAGCAAGTTACTTAACCCCAATTGCTTAGGGGCGGCCAGGTGGCTCAGCGAGTAAGAGCACCAGCTCCAGTGTCGGGATGACCTGGATCAAATCTGGGCTCAGATACTCAGCACTACACCCAGAAACACCTGGCCGTGTAACCTTGAGCAAGTTACTTAACCCCGATTGCTTTAAAAAAAAAAAAGAGAGAGAGAGAGAGTCCAACTAGGAGGCTTTTGGTAATGATCCAGGTGAAGGTAGATAAGGGCCTGGACTAAGGCTACGCACCTTAGAGCAGAAAGGGAAAGATGAAAGAGATATTCCAGAGCTAAAAGCAAAAAGTGTTGGCAATTGGTAGATATATATGGGTGAGGTAAGAGAGAATGAAAGATGAGTCATAAATTTAGGACCAAGTTGACTGGAAAAATAGTGGTGTCACTGAAAAAAATAGAGAAGTTAAGAAGAGCAGTAGTGTGTTTTTGAGAAAAAATAATGAGTTCTGTTTTGGACATGGTGAGTTTGAGATGCCTATAGGACATCCAGTGGGAAATATCCAATAGGCAGTTGATGATATGAGACTGGAACTCAGGAGAGACACTAAATAGGGCAGGATACATAGCAGTCATCCGCATAAAAATAACTGAATATTTAGGGAAGATGAGATCACTAAGAGAATAAAGAGAAAGCAGAAGATGATTCAGGACAGGGCCTTGGGGTATAACTCCAGCTGTAGGGCGGGACATGGACAACATGTCCAAAAACCTGGACTGAGGAGTGGCCAGATGTGTAGGATGAAAACAATAGAGAACAGCGTCATGAAAAAACCCAGTAGAATGACCGCATCCAGGAAGACAGGGTTGTCAAGTACTGCATCCCCTATGTCAAATAATGTAGAGAGGTTAAAAAAAAAGACTACAAAAAGGCCACTGGATATGGCAAGTAAGAGACTGCCTTTGGAGACTGCAGTTTCAGTTGAGTGATGAGATCAGAAGAGGGGAGAGGAATTGGAGGCAACTAATATAGACAGGGTTTTCTAGGAGTTTGGCTATGAAAAAGATAAGAGCAAATGCAGACATTTACAGTTGATAAAATCCAAGAAAATATGCAGTAAAAGAAACCACAGACGTAGTTATTTACACAAAAATAAGCCTCCAACTAACTCCATTTTCTATCAGATGCTCTGCTAGGTTTCAATCCATGGAATATCTAGCCTCACCTGAAATCTCATCATCACACAGACTGACTCAGTTTTTGATACTCAACAACTTCTCAACTCTATCACTTGTCTCTCCTCTCTCTTTTTTTTTTGCCTTTTTTTTTGGAGGGCAATTGGGATTAAGTGACTTACCCAAACTCACACAGCTAGTGTGTTAAGTGTCTGAGGTCACATTTGAACTCAGGTCCTCCTGACTCCAGGGCTGGTGCTCTATTCACTGTGCCACCTAGCCGCCCTTTGTCTGTCCTCTTTGATTAGAGGGCTGGAGGGTGAAGCAGATTTCCTTTCTTGCAGAGGACCAGTGACATCAGGCGGGTTATGTCTTGACTTGAAGGTGAACTAGATTTAAGTGAGGCATAGCTGTGCAAACACATCAGCCTCACTTTCTCCTCCAGTCATTGGAGTCCAGTGGCAAAACATAGGTCAAGAGGATTGGCAGTTGTACCAAAGGTAAAGTAGTAAACTCCTCCCAAAGACTTCCTTTCTAAAGGGCTTAGACTGTTTTAGTTAACTATCCATTTTCCATGAACACTGAAGCTTGGTTTCAACTCCATGGCACATGGTGCCCCAGAGCTAGACACTCCCAGTAGCACTCCCCTCCCCCCCTTTTGTGTGTTGTCTTCCCTCCTTAAACTGTAAACTCTTTGAGGGTAGAGACTTTCTTTTTCTTACTTGTATTGTTACTTAGGGCAGTGCCTGGTACATAGCAGGCACTTAATATTTACTGAACTTAAAATCTATCAAGTATATGTGACAAGGAAGATGAAATCAAGGTCCTAACAGCAAAGAAGAAAATCTGACCTTGCGTATTGAAGGTATTCAGGCAGAGCCTAGATATGCCCACTTGTATGGTGTGATGTGGAGGAGATTCCTCTTCAGGCTGAATTGAGCTAGATGGCTTTTTATTTCCCCTTCAGCTTGGATTCCACGATCCTTCCAGTCACCTGAGTTCATTCTTGATTCTTCCCTGTCCTACTCGGTTCTCTTCTCTCTCCATATGCAGTCATTCCAAGCCTAGCCACTACTACTAACAACATCTCACATATGTTCTTTTATCTCCAGCCACACCATCAGTGCTCTAGTTTCAGTACTCATTACCTTTTGTTTGGAATATTGTTGTAGCTGGTCTCCCTGATTCCAGCTACCAAAGTAATCTAATTTACAAGTCTAACTATGTCACTCTTCTGCTAACAAATTTTCACTGGCTTCCTATTGATTCTAAGATAAAATATAAATTTCTCAGATTGACATTTAAAACCCACTACAATTTGACTCCTGTCTATTGTTTCAAACATTTCATAAAATTCTCCTTCACACAATGCTTTAGCCCAAGATGACATCCTAGCTGTTCTCCAAATTAGGCATCTCCTTTATCTTCCAACTTCATGCCTTGGCATAAGATGATGGTCCTCTCGTGCCTGGAATGCATTCCCTGAACTCTGTCTTTTAGAATCCATGGCTTCCTTTCAAGACTTAGATGCCAACTCCTTTGTAGAACCTTTCATGATCCTCCCAAGTTTTTAGGGATTGTCTCATTCCTCAAATTATCCTCTATTTACTCATCTGGGCACACTGCGAATCTCCTGAATAAAATTTTAGATTTCATTTTTGTGTCGGAATTCCTAAAACCCACCACCAAAGTGCATTTGCTCAATAGCAGGTACTTAATAAATGTTTGATTTCTACTGAAATAGTTTTATTTCAACTAAAGATCAACAATCAAAGTTAATCTCATTAGAACAAAGATCAGCTCTACTACTTGCTGACTGTAAAGGCAAAGCTGCTGGAGAGAGTTTTCTGCTTTGTTGTCTCTTGAAAAGTACACTGGATTTGGAGTTAGGGGACCTGGGGACAAATACTGCCTTTGCCTCCTACTTGGGAGTCAGCGGTGGTGCAGCGAGTAGAGTGCTGGGTCTGTAGTAAGGAAGATCTCAGTTCAAATCTGGCCTCAGACACTCACTAGCTGTGTGAACCCAGGCAAATCACTTAACCTTTTATTTATTTTTTTTTTTACCTCAGTCTCCTCAACTATAAAATGGGAATAATAGTAACTCTCACCTTGAAGGGTGTTGTGAGGATCAAATTTGTAACAGTACTTAGCAAAGTGCCTGGCACATACAAGTCACTACAGAAATGCTCGTTCCCTTCCCTTTGGCAAGTCAGTTAACCTTTCTGAGCCTGTTTCCTCACCTCCAAAGTTAGGAGGCTGGACTAGATCATTAAGGTCCCCTTCAATTCTGAATCTGTCTCGCATTCTAGAATACTTACCACTACTTTCCTCCTGTATTAAAATTATTTATATTTTATTTCTTTTAAGAGCCTGAAAACTTTTTGAGGAGTATGAATTTGATTTTGCTAATCTCTATTTCCAAATGAATTTACTGTACCCCATAAACACTCAGCAAATTTTCAAATGAAATGAATTAAATTTTTTCCCTTTGCCCTATTTTGCTTGTTGAAATCCTATGTTTTAGGGTTCAGTTAAAATGCCCCCCTCCCTTCTTCCACGAAATCTTTCCTGATGCCCCCAACCAAAAATGGCTCTTCTTTCTATTAAATCTCAAAACATCTTACTCAAAAACCCTTTTATTTACTTTTATTCTCTTTTGTATTATATGTAATTGGGTTATTAACTCCCCTACTGCTTCAGCAGAGGCCATATCTTATTTTTTAAATGTGTGCTACATGAGTTAATGACACTTTTCCTTAGCTTTTTTCTTTTATTCATGTAACTAGTCAAAACACATAGAAGATATTTATAAATATTACTTCTCTATAGCCTTTACTAATTACACTATATTAAATAGTATAGCATATATGATACATAGAATTACATAAGATGTAACTATTCCCCAAACATCTCTGCTGTTCATGAACACATTAGACCTCTTCCCAAACTTTAGGGACTATTTATTTTCCTTTGCTTTAGTTTTTACACATTAAGGAAAATTGATTTATATTGATATTTTTACTTTTGTAACACCTGTTTCCCCCTTTATTCCTTTCCATCCTCTTCTCAGAGAGATACCTGAATCAACCAAGATTCTTTTTTTAAAGAGGAAGAGGGGGCAAAAACAATAGTAAAACTGATAACATATTAACAATACATAACATATACAATGTTCCACACCCGTGCCCAAATCCACCTCTACAAAGGCACTAAGGTATCTTTTCATATCTCTTCTTTGGTATAATGTTTGTTTTTTGTGATTGTGTAACACTCACTTGTAATTGTTTGATGGTGGTTGTTCTTTCCATTTACATTGTTGTAGTCATTATGTATATTGTTTCACTCTATATAATAAGTTCACATTTATAATAAGTATCTTTTCCCATTTCATTGTCATCATATTCATTGTTTCTTACAGGATAAAAATATTTATTCCATTATATTTATGTACCACAATTTTCGATATTCCCCAATCACTGGGCATCTACTTTGTTTCCAATATTTTGCTACTACATAAAGTTCTGCTATAAATCTTTTGGTGTCTGTGGGATTTTCTTATCAATGACATCTCTGGGATCCATTACTACACCTAGTAATAGAATCACTGAATCAAAGGGTATGAACATTTCAGCCACTTGGTTTGCACAATTCCAAATTGCTTTTTTGCATGACTATGAATACTTACTACAAGGTTTTCATTTTATTTTCTTGGGGGGAAGGCATGAAAAAATAAATGCTTTTTATTTTAAAATTTTAATTTAACTTAAAAATTGGTTGTATTGATTTATAGCTTAATTTATTACTAATTTATAGCTTCAACCAACTAGTGTCTTTCTTTCCATAATCCCTCTAACACTGACTATCTGTATCTTTTGTTATCCAAGTAAATTTCCTAAATGATGTGATGGTGTATGTGTGTGTATGTATGTGTGTGTGTGTGTGTGTATGTGTAACTTATGGTTTGTTTTGATGAGTGTTTTACTGATTATTATTCTTTTGGAGCAGAGGGGTAAATTTAAAATCCAAAAAAATTCTGGTTGTAGCTGATTCAGATTACAATGTAATTGGGAAATATTTAACAAAATAAAATTATAATGCAACATGGATAATGTAGTTTTCTAAGTCAACATACTGTCTGATTTGAGTTTGACACCACTGTTTTGGAGCATTCTTTCATGTGACTGTTAATAGTTTACTATTGTTTTAAGAAGTCTTTGTTGTCAGAAATATACCTATACGTGTTGCTTTTTGAAATGAAAATTATAAAAGAAAAATGGATGAATCACACAGTGAAAGTTATCTTAGCTTTGAGGGAAAATTCCTCTTTTAGGAACAAGATAATTCTTTCTGATAAGAAAGATCAGTGGTGTAATATGTTTCCCTTGTCTCACTCTTTTCCTTCTTTGGTTTTAAAAATTAGCATTTAATATTTATAAGATTATAAAAATTGCAGACACAGTCAACTGTTTTGAAACAAATTTTACCTTCCTTACTTTTTGTTTTCTCGTGGAATCTCAAATCTGATACTCCATAATCCCATTACCCAACCAGATGTTTTGCCCCTTAGTGAAGACAGGAAGGCCTAGGAAAAACAGCATCTAATGATAGCAAGTGGATTGAATATCTTTTTATCTTATGATTACCTAAGTTTTAACTACAACAGGCTATATATAACATATGAGCGAAAAATAATATTGACTGATGTTTGAAGGAAAGGTGAGGTAAGGTAATTCTTATTACAGATTATAAGTGTAAGCAAGGTGGGATTTTTCTTGATATTTCTTGGAGTTCAGTTTTCCAGGATCCATGGCCATAAAAATCTCTTGTCTTCATGTATTTTGCCTTAACAATCATGGATGCCTTACTCCTTTGAATTCTGGCCCAGTTCACAGCTGCAACACATCCTGTGGTGAGTCACAAAGAGCCAGTTGGGTGCTGGCTGGGTCACATAGGCTTTCTCACCTTTTGGCTCTGAGCCAAACAGGTTACTGACACGTAGGCTTTGGTGCCTTCTGGCTCTGAGCCGATTAGTTGAAAATGTATATATATATATTCTGGGAGATTGATATTATCTTGGGGTTCACTCATGGGAAGAATGGTTTGACTGAGATCTTTTTTGAATTCCCCAACAAGACTTTGGGAACTGCTGTTAAGGCCCACCCTCCTCCCCTGCTTTGTGAACCCAGATGCTGGTGTTCCCTCCATCTGGTGATGTATGTAGATAGTTCTGTTACTCTGTTAAGACAGTTTGAGCCCTGTCTATTGGATTACTAATTGATTTTCTCCACTTTCAGGATGATGACCTTTCCCCTGAACTAGTGGATGTTAGTCTTTCTTGGATACTCACTTCTTTACCTTTGCCTTCTACTTGAATATCTTTCTGCACTGTTTAATTAAAGGAAGATTACTAACCCCTTTGAAGCTGTCTTTCCCTTATAAAAGATCAAGAAACTGTGCTAGCAGCTTTACGGTGTGTTACCACAATTGGAGATCTAAGAAAGCCAAAGGGATTCTCTACCTGTGCTTTTGGCCCATGGATGTCTGCCTATAAATATGGTATTTCTATCTAAAATCTGGTTCCCTGTGAGAAAGACCAGAAAGCCTTCTAATTCCACATTGTCATCAGTGGAATTCTAAAGGGAGTTTCCTATGTCTTTATGCATACAAGTTTTGCTATTTCATTGGTTTTAATATCAATTAAATAAACCTCAATGCAAGAATGTGCTTTAACTAAATATAATCAAATTTCATAACACCAGATGTTCTAGCTGTATTCAAGAAACAAATTGATACAAGTCTGATAATCAAATAGTGCTTTAATAATACAATTTTCTTCTTAAAAGAGAATAATTTTACTCTTTCAAAGTTTCTGTTTTATAAGGTTGAGGTTACCTGCATATTCTAGTACCACCTTTCAAAAGATATCAACAGAACAACTTTTCTTAGCAATCAGAGATCAAGTATGAGCCATAGCAACTGAACTATATGCCTAATGAGTTAAAATCTATGGCAAAATATGTTGACCTGAAGACGATTCATCAAAAGGATCAGTCGTGAGGTGCCAAGGGGGTGGAGAAGAGACATGAAGAATAGATGAAGAAAGAAGACAAAAGAGTTTTGCAAAGTTACTAAAGCTTGGATAGTATCCAATGTTAATTGTATTGAATTAATAAGTAAAACTTAATGCCTTTTTCTAAGCTGCCTAAGCAATTTCCTACATAGCCCAGCAGGTTTTGGTTCTATCAAACTATCCAAACATTCAAATATAAAGGTTCTATTTTACTCCATGAAATATAAAAAGGGGGCAAGAAACATGACAATTGTTGTTTATTATAGTGTGTGTCAAAAGCAGTCCTGCTATTTTCATTAATAAAAAGATCTTTTAGAAAAGTAGTTTTGTCTGGCAAAATTCTTAATTGTCATCACGGGACTATGACATATGTTGAACACAACTGACTAGAATTTCTATTACCGGAAGAGGATGAAAATTTAAGTTAGGAGAAGAGTTCTATCACAAGATATTAAGAATTTTTATATGAATAATAGACATCATTTGTGCACTCTAGCCTCTTTTTCATCTCTTTCGAACATCAAAAACGATTAGATCATAAATGGGCTAATGACTCAGAAAATAGTATTTTTTTTTTACCACAGTTATTCATTTCCTAGTAATTGTTCAAAAAACAAAAGATGAATTTCCTAGGTTTTTTTTAATTTTTAGAATAAAAGGGTTATCTTAAATTCATAAAAAATATCTAAAAGTTTGTGTACTGAGTCTATTTTTCCTTAATGGTATGATCACAAAACCTATAAATAATTTCACTTTTTCCTTTTGAATGTTAAAGTGCTGTTAAGTGGGGAAAATAAATAAAAGTTAATCTTTTATTAAGTGTTTTCCATTATCAAAAATATTTTCATGCCCAAACTGAAAAAAAAAAGTTTAAAAATCCATCTAATCTTAGTGAATCCAAATTTTAAAGCTAGAAGGCTCCTTGAGAGATTATCTAGCCTACTTGAGGTTTCTTGACTCTTAGTCCTTTGGTCTTTCTACATTATATTACTTTCACTAAAAGATAAGTAAGTAACCTAAGATGGCCGAAAATGGTCTCATTTCATGTTGAACTCTAAAAATTGCACATATATAATAATAAAAATTTAAATTTAAATATGAAATTTATCTTTATAACTAAAAAGGGAGTTGAGTATGTTAATGAGGGAAAATAAAGACACTGGTAGTAGCATAACTAAAGGGAAACTAAGAGAACAAACAGGAGATCCAAGTTTCAATACCATTCCATATAACTACTAGCAGAATAATGACTATCAAGACATAACATCTTGGAGCCTCAGTTTCTCCACTTGACTCCCTTCTCCTTGAACAAGATGCTCCATCTTTCAACTCCATGTATTTTCATTGGTGGTTCTTCATGCCCACCATGCTTTCATTTCTTGTCTCCACCTCATAGATTCTTTCAAGTATCAGCTGAAATTCTACTTTCTGCAAGAAGTCTTTGCTGATGCCCCCTTAATGCTAATGTCTCACCTACTGGGGACTACCTCCTATTTGTCCTGTATGTATTTTGCTTGTACATAGCTGCTTGTGCACTGTCTCTTCCATCAGGAGAGAGACTTCTATGTAAGGACTGTGAATCCCCAGTACTTAGACAGTATCTGGCACATAGGAAGTGCTTCATAAATATTTGTTTAATGATCTGTAAAATGGGGATAACTGTTGTATTACCAAACTCAGAGGGTTTTGATAAGGAAACCTTAGAGTGTTATATAAATCTGGCTCCAAGATACTCTTTAAGTCTTGTTTCATGCTACTCAATTTCATGCTCTTTAAATTACAGCCAAACCATATTATCAGTTGTTCCTGGGTTTCATCCTTCCTCTCTACAATTATTCAGACTTTTCCCTAACCCTGAAATATACCTCGCAGTGAAATATTTCTCTTCCTTCAAGGTAATCTCATCACATTTTATGCTGTTTCTATACTTGTCAGAATACATGTCACATCTCACCCCACTCCTACTTTTAAGCTCCTTGAGGGCAAGAATTGAAAAGACCATTTTGAATGACAATTCACTGGGGACAGTGTCTAGTAGGGAATGTATGTAGGGTTTTAATACAGGTTCTTTAGAAAGGCACATTGGAACCTGATTGGATCAGATTTCAGATCCTAGTCTAAGGACTTTGTATTCTATCCTTGAGATGATAGGAAGCCACTGAAGATTTTTGAACAAGGAAATGGAACAATCAAACTTTAGGAAAATTATTCTGGCAATTGTAGAGCAGAAATGTCAAGCATGGAGCAGGTAGCCTTAACCAGTTTAAACATAATTGGGAAATACTTAACAAAATATTGTTTAAAAAATAAACATAGATATCATTTCATTTTAAAAACTAAGTCAATATGTGGCCTGCTTGGATTCTTATGTACATTTCAATGTCTCCTGTTTTCTCTTTGAGTCTGACACCACTGATGTAGAGTATAGATGAGAAAAATAAGGAGGTTACTACAATATTACAGGAAAGAAGTAATGCAGTCTTAACAAGGGCAGTGAACAGGTAAGCAGACAGAATGGGACAAATATTAGAGTTGTAGAAGCAGACCTGACAAAACTTGAACACAACTGAATATGGGGTTGAGAGAGAGGTAAGAGTCAAGGATATAAATGTAAACTCAGGTGAATAAAACATGTCATCACCAAACCAATCACCTATTTAGTGAAAACCTTATTGATGCCATTTTTAAAACATCCTAGACATCTTCTGATATCTCCATTCCCCAAAATTCCTTTATAACAAAAGATGTTTTTCATCTGCACAACCTGACAACCACATGTCCCAGCATATGGGACATTCTGCTCTCATAGTGCCCTACATCTTTCTACTAAGAGGAGGAAAGTACTTCATCATCTTTTTTCTGGGACAAAAATTATTTAATTAGTATCACATTCCATAATTAGTATCACAGTAAGTCAGAAGTCAATGCACACGTATAAATGTAAAGTACTATCACGTTCTCCGGGTCAGACAACTGAAACCAATGTGGTCAGCTTAAGGACACAAAATTAGTTACTTGACTTTTCCAAAGGTAAGAAATTAGTTCTTTTTTATAAAATTCCCAAGTGTCAACAATATGTAACAAAAACAATCTTTCTGTTAAATAGGAGAATTATATACATCAGTAGTGTCAAATTCAAATAGAGATAGATATCTTTAGGTCACAGATTGGCTTAGAAAACCACAATTTATCATTATCTGTGTTTCATACTATTTTTATTTATTTTGTAACACATTTCCCAATTATATCTGAATCTGGTTCCAGCCAGCTTGTGGGCAAGTTTGACATCTCTGGTGTACTTGATCTATTCCCTTGAGTTCAGTGGAATTCTTATTGTTCCAGGACGCAGAGAATGAAATTCCATTACATATTCCAAAATTATCACTGGATAGTATTATTCCATTGTGACAGCCTGACTGAAGTAATCATTTTCTTTCTAAAAGTATATTTTAAATTTAAGTATAACAATGTAATTTAAGCAAAAATCTTAGAAGTTTACATTGTTGGTTTATAACTATCAGTCGCAATAATCATTTTATCCCCATAATTATTTTATATAACCAACAAAAGTTGTTTTGCATGGAAATGGCAATTCTGCCTAAACTACAGTGGTATGGACATGCTGCAATGATATCAATGAACTGCAATGTGGTGTGTTTATCATGAGATAATCACACCCCTAGAGGATTAGAAGCACTCAGCTGAACCTTGTGCCTCATAACACACTTGGGGTGTCATTATCTCATGATAACCATACTCCCTCTGTCAAGCCTTATTGCTTAATTAGGGGTTACGAAGGTGATAACAAGACTAAAAGAAATCGGATGAAGAGCACCTAAGATGAATGATACCTTAATCAACTTAAACCTTGTTGCAGAAAGAAACATAGTCAACACATGCATGCAAGAGTTATGCCTTTTTTTAGAGGAATGAGTTAATAATTGATAAAGAGAAATCAAGATCCACATGTCTTTGACTTTCATTTGCCAGGTGTCATAATTTCTTGTAATCAATAATTTAAATTGTATTTTCATGCAGTGTGTAAAATGCTCAAGAAATTAATGGCAACAAGAAATTTAACTTTGACCTTGGATACCTAGCTCATACATGACAGTGATTCATCATAATCCAAATGTGGGATTTACGTATTAAGTCTGCAACAGATCTAATAGACCTATGCTATGCAAGACTTTTAACAAACTAACCAGAATCCAAAGATGAAACACCTGATTGTTCACTTCCTTTTTTAAAAAAATTAGAACTGAAAACTGGCAAATGTTAAATAAAAAGTGAAACACTGTATAGTTGGCAAAAACCATGGCCAAATACCTAATTTCAGTTCTTTTGTTCTATTTTATAAACAACTGCCATATTTGTAGATAGAATACAGCTTCAGTTATGGTACACTTGGAACTGCTTTCCAATTCACTGTGAAACATCAATTATCGTTATCAAATAACAGTATCTCATCTCAGTCCATTATCAAGATGGAGTCTTATTTTAGCTGGACTGCATCCCTATCTGTATATCAAGGCTGGCCGCAGTGGCAGAGAGTGAGTGAAAGGCTGTGAAATAATCAATAATAATCATCAAATTGTGGTCGAAAGGTTGTGAGGATGGAAGTTTTTGATGAAACCTCAACCTTTTTTTGTGCACAGATGATAAGGCTTAACCTTTGCAATACCTGATAACTATGACTCAGTTAGAGGCAGCCCTACATACAACTTTAAAGTGGTTCTGAATGCCCAAAGACAGCCTGAAATACTATGGTTTAAGTGGAATACAAACCTCATGCCATCAAACACCATCAGGTGGGAGGACTCAAAACCATCGTGAGCCTGGTTTATAGTAAACTTGCAACTCTACTCACAGAATTCAAAACCTGACTTGCTGTAGGTGTTAAATCTATACAAGTAAAGGTCAGACCCAAAAGAACAATGTTTGCATAACAATGGGTAAAGTGTATCCTGCTATTTTTCCCAGAGGTTATTGAACTGCAGCCTAAGCCTGTGTCTCTGGGAGTTGAACAAAGCCTGCTCTAAATCCCTCCACTCACCCTTCCCCACTAATAAACTGACCCAAGTCAACCTGAAATTTGGAAAAGTGTCGTTATTAAGAAAAACTCAAAGCTACTTTCGGAAGATTTCTTGTACCATCATGTCTTCCTGACATGACATGTCATATGGACATAAGGTGAAAGCAAGCTGGCTGCAGCACTGCTAAAACCAGCTTAGAGGATTTTCACTTGAGTTCTATTTTTCAGGTGGACGATGGAAACAAAGGAAGTCACTGGAAAAAGGCCACACTATACACCCAAAGGATAACACAGTTTTCCCTAAAAGTGATTGGCTTGTTTTTTTTTTTAATATCTGGTATTATTATTATAAAATTTTGTCCCTCAAACTCAACAAAAACCCCTTAACTCTTTTTTTTAAAGGGTAGATTTAAGTCAGAATTCACTAATTACTACAAATAAAATGTGCTTTTGTTGTCTTCATAAAAGTGTTTTCATAAACTTGTTGATAAAAAAAACATATTAAAAACAATATCCTTTCTCTACCTTGTTATCTTAAGTGGTCAAAAATACCATGGAATACATGCAGAGTTAGGTTTTTACATTTACCAGTAGTAAGTTACCGTTTGTTTTAATAGCAAGCAGACTGAAATTATACCCCTGAACCATAGCACTGTTTCCATGGCTTTATGAAACTAGACATTTGCTAACAAATGGAAAGGTATTTTAATACAGATGCCCCAAATCTGGGTTGATTAAATAAAATTTAAGCTTTAAAGACAATTAGAAAATTGTAAGGGTCTTCTGACTATTAAAAATATTTTTTAAAATCCACATAGGAAAATCTGAACAAATAATAATGATCGTATGTGAAATCTATATGCAATTTCTGCCTTGACACAATCTTTTATATAAAAATGATCTAACAGTACTAACAAGAACAGAACAAAACACCTTTTTGGAGATGTATTAACTTTTTGAAGTCTACTGATTACGTCTTAGAGAACAGTAGTAAAGTAGCATGAAATATTCAAGGAACTATTAAAAATTATGAGCATTTTAATACTTGTTTACTTGTATGATAAATGTATATTCTTGAGGGTCTTTCATTGCCTCTTAAGTCTGTGAAATGCTACATACTAACTACGAAATCAACAAGCAAGTTACAAAGGTTTTGAGTGCATTATATAGAGACTGGGAAAATGAAAGAAAATATATTCTTCTAAAATTTAGAACAATCCAATATTAATAAGAATACTGAACCCCAGAGATATAAAACTAAAAGCTACAGAGGGAGGCAAACCCATTTTTCATTATTTACATCTTCTAAAGAAAAAAAAATTCACCAAGGTAACTAAAAACATGAAAGGGAATGTTTTACATGATTTTATCAGTACAAGACTAATATACTTTGGAAGAGATGTAAAATCAAAATACATTCAGAATGCATTGGTTATACTAGATTCAAAATACAAAGCTGGTCAAATATGCTTAGCAATTTTGCAATAGAGAATCACTGTGGTAGATTCAAAATTGAGTTTTGAAAATTCATGCCACTATTACAGAAAAAAAAAAAAACTAATAATGTTTATAGGGAAAATACCTTTAACTGGATCAATGTTTTTAAAAAGTATTACAATAACAGTATAAAATTTCAGACGCAAGGCTACTAGGAAGATCTTTTTTTTACTCTAGGAAAATAAAATTTTATTGTGTGGTGTTGAATCTTGCTATGCAGGTATCTACTAAAACAGCACACGACACACTCTTAAAATTGCTACAACACTTTACCCCACATACAATAAATGTTCTCCAGAAACGTTGCCGTTGTTCTGAGGCTACATCAGTTGGCTCCCAGAGCTGAGTAGCAATAAGATAGTATGTTTTATTATGAGTGTCATGGAGACGGTGTGAAAATCCAAAAGCCACAGGCAGTAAGCGGCAATGGGTCAATACTGCTCACAGAGACATTGTGTAGATAATCAACAAGGAGGCCCTGGGTTCTCCATGCACTGCAAACAGCTGAAGGGCAAATCAATACAGCCAGGGGAAGGACACTGCCCTGCTCTACTCCCCACAATACACTATTACCACTTTAGGAAAAACACTCTAAAAATGAAATGACATCAAACTTTCAGTGCTACTAACAATCAGCTACATAATGTAATCAAGTTCATCCTTCAATTAAAGATCTTCAAATAGCCTTTGAAAAAAAAAATCAGACGCCAAAATGATCTTAAAGTCTTTCTAAAATTTAAGGGGGAAAAATTGGTAAGAAAAATTGTTTTACTCAAAATTACAAAAATATGGACCATAACATAATTACTTTAATGTAAAATGGGCAAGAAAGTTTCTTATTCATCTGGTGACATACTGTTGATAACCATAAAAATTAAGTTTATAAATGCAATAATTACAAGTAGGCATTTAACTAAAGGAAGTTTTCCTTGTTTTAACTCTGAGATATAATATTGTTAATAATTGACTGATTAGATCCATTCTGACCATCAG
Organism: Petaurus breviceps papuanus; assembly: GCF_028583685.1. Taxonomy (NCBI): domain Eukaryota; kingdom Metazoa; phylum Chordata; class Mammalia; order Diprotodontia; family Petauridae; genus Petaurus; species Petaurus breviceps. The sequence continues at coordinate 6,992,297 of NW_027185665.1, forward strand.
AAAAAAAATGAACAGTAAATAATATTGTACTAAATTAACAGAACTGTAAATTATATTTGTATTTCTATAATCACTATATTTCCAGAAAAGAAAGATAACACTAATGTATAATACTGGTTCTGAGGGCAACATTTTATAGGTAGTATTTGTATCTGACACCTTGTTAAATATATGACGCTAATATTTCAAGTTTTTCAGTAAAAATTTATGGGTAGGAAAATGCTGATTTATTATTTCTTGAGAAAAAGGTGATTCATCACATCCATCATTCTGTTAATCATAAGATGTTATTTCTAAGCTACTATGTAAACTCATCTTCCTTGAAATAAGAAGAAAACTGCTGGATGGAAAATTAGTTAATAGGAAAATTAAAATATTTCTGTTTATTCAAAGTCAAGGCTTCTTCATGTTTCTAACAGGGTGAAACTGTGTATACATGGAGGCAGGTCTGGCCTGTATATCCCACTAACAAAATCTTATAGAAAGGAACGCAGTATGTCCCTATTGTTTACTATATCAAAAGAGAATGCAGCAGAAGACTGCTCTTGTGAAAATGTAAAATTACATCTAAGTGAATTCAAGGAAGGAAATGTTACCTAGAATATTCAGTATAGTCATAGGGTAGCATTTTCTAGCATTTAAATCAATAACAAGTATTTCAATGTGATTAGGAAATTTTCACTATATCCTTTAATGCCTCAATAAAATGCTAACATGAAGTACTACAGAAAATAAGACAATAATTGGTCTGGTGATGTCCATAAAAAAAAAAAACTATAAAGGATCTGGATTCATAAGCAAATGAGTAATTGTGGTACTGTTAGGAGACTGTATGACTGGGAGTCAGTGTGTTTACAATACATTTTTTTTTCTTTAGCTTAATTACAGTATTCACACTGAGTGGTAGAACTTGAAGCTAGATTTATCTGTGGCAGTAACTGAACACAACCCTCCCATTCTGAACTACACATTTATGAACTGGTAGGTGATGCAAAATGGTTTAAAGCAATTTTCCATTTTTTTTTTGCAAAGTTATATTGCATTATCTTGTTACTATGGCAACCAAATTGTTACATTGTTGCTAGTCTTAGGGGGAAAAAAACCTTCATAAAAGAAATACTAGCTTTTGTAATGGTTTTAAATTCTCTGAATAGAATACTCCCCCCTCCAAACAGCTCATAATGAAAAATAATTTAAATGGTTACAGTGAACAGTTTGAATATATGAATATATGCCAGTATCAACGAAAACAGTTCAGGCTGAAATGTTAATGATGGGAAATCTGAAGAAGGAAAGAGCAACATCCTATTCTCAAAGCAGACTGCTTACCCAAGGGACTTCTTATTGTCCCTTCATATCCAACTATGTGACAGTATAGAATCTGTGCTGACCAACTGAATTCTGGTTTCTACCTCTTTGTCAGGTGTGGCTAAAATCAGCTTGTTCAGATTTTTTCCTTGTTAAGAGACATGATGTCTAAGCCCTTTGCAGATTGTTCTCCTATTGGCTAAAGAATCTACTTAGAATCTTTATGCTGTGAGAAAGAAGGGCCCAGATTAAAGTTGCTTGCTCATTTAGGAAACCAAGCATATTTAAAAATCACATCACTATGAATTGGAGTGTTTTTTTTTTTGTTTATATGAGGGAAAAAAGGATAAGAATATGTTTGTTAGAATACATGCTAGCACATTTTAAATCCCTAAATTCTAATACTATTTAGAGGTGGTGCTATTTGGTGGGATTTTTAAAAGTCTCATGATCAATCCCAGTGATTTAAAATCAATCCCATAGCCAGACAAAGCCAGTTATAAACAGCTCTCCGTTTGCTTTATTGAGAAGGTGAAAGATCAGACAGCTCTTGCTTCAATGAGATATCTCTTCTATGCAAAAATTATTCATTTCAACAATGTCATTAGAATTCCCTTCCATTTTCTTAGTGGATACTCACAGTAGGAGGGAGGACTTCGTAGAATATGTTAAGTAGACCAAATTGTCTACTGAAAAATAAGTACAAAATGGCTAAAAAAATTGTAGTCATCAATATCAATATTTCTTTCTAATTTAAAGAGAAAGCTATTATAGCCATGAAGTACATCAAATTTCATCTTTGACTGAAAACAATATCATTTTTAATCCTAACACTAGGGTCAACTATAATATCCAAATCAAGTATTTCTTTCTTTAGAATATTCAAAATATTATTCTCATCAACTTTAAAATAATCTTCTAGGGGCTCACTTTGAGAAGTGTTCTGTGATTTGATCAAATGAGACTCTGGGAAGCTGTTGTTGAGAGCCCCCTGGCTTTGAAAAACCCAGATGTTGATGGTAACTGTGATTTGGTATTGAATGTAATGGCTGGCGGGGCGGCCAGGTAGCACAGCAAGTAAGAGCACCTGCTCCAGTGTTGAGAAGACCTGGAGATCGAATCCCAGGCTCAGACACTTAGCACCCACCCAGAAACACCTGGCCATGTAACCTTGAGCAAGTAACTTAACCCCAATTGCTTAGGGGCGGCCAGGTGGCTCAGCGAGTAAGAGCACCGGCTCCAGTGTTGGGATGACCTGGATCAAATACGGGCTCAGATACTCAGCACCACACCCAGAAATAACTGGCTGTGTAACCTTGAGCAAGTTACTTAACCCTGATTGCTTTAAAAAAAAAAAAAGAATGTAATGGCTGGATAGTTTGGAAACCTGTCTGCTTGATCTGTTTCTCTGTCTTGATAATTCTGTCTGTATACTCTGAAGTTTGGGGTGCTGACCTTTTTCCCCTGAACTAGGTAAACAATATATGTTTGACTGATTAAAGTAAGCTTGTTAACCCAAAATAATAATAATAATAATAATCTTCTGTTCCATTTGTGTGAAATCTGATGCTCCTTATGTGCTGCTAACAAGGTGCTGAACAGCTTTAGGGGCAGCTAGGTGGGTTTGTGCTAGGAAGGATTTCTGGACTTGGAGTCAGGAAAAGTTGAGTTTTAATTCTGCTTTGAATACTTCCTAGTTGTATGACTCCAGGGAAGTCATTTAATCTTCTTCAGACTCAGTTTCCTTATCTATAAAACAGGGATAATAAGAGTAATACCTACATGACAGGGTTGTTGTGAGGATCAAATTTATATATATATATATATGTATATATATACATACATACATACACATATACATTATATATAAAGGGTTTTGCAAACCTTAAAGCATTATATAAATGTTAACTGTTATTATTAAACAAAGCATAGCCAAGTTGGAAGTGCACACTCACAGTATGCATGTACCCCAGTAGGCTCTTCTCAATCCCAGAAACAATTTTGGAGCTTCTGGAGACTTGAGGATGCTGCTTGGGAATATTATCATAAATGCTATGTATTGTTGGGGGCTCCATTGTGATTGACAGTAAACATGAAAGGTACATTCTATGGTGTCCTTGTGGATCAGATCCCAGGCAAGAGAAAGGGAAAGAAAAGTCTGAGAATTTTATAATTGACCAACTTTCTGAATTGGGAGAACCCAGACTTCAGAACAGATCTCTTCAACCTTCAATAGGGCCAGAGGTTCATCTAGTCTACCTTGATCTCTATGATGATCTTGATATCTATGATGATTATGGAGGCTCTGGCACTAATCGTGGTCAAAAGGGTGGGGGTTGTTGACTCCTTGGAAACCTCTGTTTCCAAGTAGACAAGTGGGCAATGGCCCATGGCAAACACCCTAGTTGCTGTCTGATGTGGAGACAGCACCATTGTTGGCCACTGTAAAATATATTCTTGGATATGATCTGATTATGGAGATGCTGACAAAAATGATTAAGTACTCTGATTAGAGTTTTAAAAGTAATGTTTTCCTATAAATGTAGAGTATGTTTATCTCCTGGAATTTTCATGAGATTCATTACTGGCCCAAGGATAACAATGAAAATGATAATAATATAATAACATTTATATAGTGCTTACTATGTGCCAGGCACTGTGCTAAGTGCTTTACAATTACTATCTCATCTGATCTTCACAACAACCCTGGGAGGTAAGTGCTGTTATCATCCTCATTTTACAGATGAGGAAACTGAGGCAAACAGGGGTTAAGTGATTTGCCCAGAGTCACACAGCTTGTAGGTGTCTGAGGTCAGATTTGAACTTGGGTCTCCCTAACTCTAAGCCTCACACTTGTCCAGTAGAGCCACCCAGCATCCCTAAAATCCAGAGCAGATAAAAACACTCTATTTCAAACACACTTGGTCATAAAAACAAAATAAACAACTGGTTCCCTTTCAAAAACAGTCTTTGTACAGTAGCTCACTATATGAACACTCTACTGCAATAACCAAATTTCCATTCAGAAAGGAGTTTTAGAGAGGGGACCTGAGAGAAAAGTCCCTGATTACTCACCAAAACTAGAAGTGATAGTTAACGAGAAAGATGACTCTACATTGTGCCATATAAGTGACACCATAAGGTTGTTTTGAGGATCAGATGAGATCTTATAAAGCATTTTGTAAATCTTCAAGTGCTGCTACATGAATATTAGCTACACAATTCTAGACTGAATTCAGGGCTCTTCCCTCTATTTCTAGAGCCCTAAATGGATGGCCTTGGAGGAGATAAAAGTGAGCTATGTGAGAAACAAGAAGTGAGCATTTACCTGTTGTGGTCCATCAGCTAATCACAGTGACTTCTGAATTTATATAAAATGCACACCTAGGCCCTTGAAACATATTTACATATGGGACCACAAGTATCATCAAACCAAATTAGAAAGTCTTAAAAGCAGAAAGAGCCCCGGAGGGCACCTAGTCCAACTCAATAAAGGAGGTATAATCCTTGTTCGACAGTAATGATAGTTAACATTTTTGCAGAAGCTTGAAGTTTCTGAAGAGTCTCACATATGCTACTGAACTTGTGAAATTAACAACATAAAGGAAAAAGGACAAATAGCTATAATTCCAATTTACAGATGGAGAAACTGGGAGGCCATTATCATCTCGCCTCTCTATGAAACATTTTCAGTTTATCAGTCATTCAATGCCTACCTCTGTTATTATCTTCATCTGACACATGGGGACAGTGAGTTTCATTGGGGCTATATTATTTACTTACCTATTACATCACTACTGAGTGTGTGCGATTCATAGCTGGGAAAGGAATCCATGTTTTGTAGCTCTAAGGTGACCTACAGTGCCACAGACAGGGAGTGGCTGGAGCCGGAGTTCATGTTCTTTGGACTCCTTTTCCAGATCTCATTCCACTAACTCAGACTTTGGGGGGAATTCAGCAATACAAATGTTTGAGGACTGATGAAAATGAGGTTTTCTGATATTTTCTACACATCCTTGTGTTTGCTATTCATCCCAATGAGTGACAAACTACTCTGTGTCTAATTGTATGTATGATGTGACCTTTTCTTACCTCCGCCTGTAGCAGAGGCTGTAATTTTACATTTTGATATAGATGGCCACAAGTATTATAAAGCTCTGAATTATAGCTGTATACTTGTAGCTTTGTAACATTCAGCCTTAATTCATTTCTGACAATGCATTTAAGTAAATTACAGTAATTCTAGTATAGGATAATACTCTCAGAGGAAAATTCAAGATACTGATTAGATGCTTCCTGCACATGAGGAAGTATTTAATCTAAGCCAGTGGCCTTTACCTTCAGGGTTCTATAGAAGGCTATATTTTGCTGCTACTTTTCCTTTGGGAAAAAGAGCTATTTCATTTACAGTTCTCCACATTAATGAATAATTTGATCAAAACAACTCTGAGAAGTGACCAGACTGCTAAATTGGCAAACATAAATGAAACAGGAATTTTTAAAAGGCATAGTTTCAAGGATAGTAGACAGAGTGCTAGCTCGGATTAGAGTTTGGAGGACTTGGGACAAAATCCCACATTTGACATTTACTAGCTATGTGACCCTGGAAAAGTCATAAGACTATAGGATCAGTGCTAGAAGGAACTTCAGAAATCACTCAGTCCCACTATTTCATTTTAGAGATGAGGAAATGGAGGTCTACAGAGGTTAAATGACTTGCCCAAGGTCACACAGGTCATAAGCAGTGGAGAGTTAGCATAGAACCTCTGAATCCTGAGCCAGTGTTCTTTCCACTTTGTCCTGCCTTCTATTGGTGCAAGTGACCTCTGGGCTAATTCCCTTAATGCATCTTAGGTGATCTCCTAGGACTAGTCTATTGAGGCATAGGCAGGTTGGGCTAAGACTTCTTTTTTAGCTGCTTGACATCGCAATCACAAAAGGGAAAAGATCACACTTTAAAATAATAGTACCTATTATTCAACTTAGTAAAAAATTGCTTTATTAATCAGAGTTTCTTTATCAGAGTAAAGGAAAATGCTTTTTCATATTCTGATAATCATTAGACAATGAAGATAATTTATTCTACCTACTTACTTCCTTTTGACTTCATCCAACTAATTCCTAGGAAACTGTTTACTCAATCTTAGAAATTTCTAAAGAACAAGTCATCAGAAACTCCCCTGGTAACATGTTGTGCAAGTCCTATATTCCAAAATTTTCTCTCTAATGTTTGCCTAGCTCAAGTTCTTCCTGTTAGAATTAAATTCATTTCTTCCTGAATTCTCCACAAAAGACATTTAACTTCCCCTTTTACTTTATTATACTATTATTACTTAAATTTATTTTAAAGCATATTTTACATTCAGATAAATAGCACTTAAATATAGGGTAAGACGCTAATGTGTATTTTAAAAGATCATGTTGAGAATTTTTAATAGACAAATATCAACTAAACATTTATATTTAAGGCTGAAGAAAAGACTCAAGATTAGTCAAAAGTTACAACTTAAGTTGTGAGAAATATGATTAACAAGCTATTATGTTTGAAGTAGCAGAATTTACTCTCTATGCCCCATATATTCATTTTCATTTGGAGTCCTTGGTAAAGATTCAGTGTGCTATCTTGGCATAAACAACTTGAGCTCTAGCACAAAATAAAACAAATTCAAGAAAAAGGAAGAAAAGAAGGAAGTAAAGAGGGAAGGAAAGAAGAGGAGGAAGGAATTAAGCACTTATTAAGCACTTACTATGTTCCAGGCACTGTGCTAAGCGCTTTACAAGTACTATCTCATTTGATCCTTAAAACAGTCCTGTGAAGTAGGTGCTCTTATTTTCATTTAACAGTTGAAGAAACCAAGGCAGATAAACCAGATAGGTGTAAGTGAAGTGACTTGCCCAGGGTTACAGAGCTGTAAGTGTCTGAGGTCAGATTTAACAGAACTTCCTGACCCCAATCACCTAGTTGCCTCTGACATCGATCCATCAACAAGGAGTGTCTACTATGTACTAGAGTACCTTTTATTACGGGGATTTGTTCTGTGAAGTTTGGATTCAGTCAAAGGGCTGCACTTGAGGACCTAGAGGGCCACACGTGGCCTCAAGGTTGCAGGTTCTTCACCTCTGTTCTAGACAATGGAGATACAAATACCAAGAACCAAATGGTCCTGATTCCCAAAGGACTTAACATTCTACCTGGGAAGGCAACAGGTCTATACATGAGTATATACATGGTACAGAAAAAGAAGACTATGAAAAAGGACTCAAACTACAAAATCAGCCTTTTAATGCTCTTCTCACACTGAAGTAGTGATATTTTCTTGTAAATAAGATGAATTTCTTTTAAAAAATCTTTTTAAAAATTAAGTTTGACTATAATTATGGAACTATGATAATTACACATACCGCTCCATTTGTTTTTGGACTGGGCATAATTATTTTCTAAAGAGAATTTCATTTTTAACACAGGACACTTGTTAGGGAATTCCTTAATGCTGTGCCAGGAGGCCATTCATTGTTTTTGCCAACCATCCATCTTCTTATCACCCATGATGCTCTATTTCTGTCTGTTGCTCTTAGGATGGCAGAAACAGCCTCTGCCATAAAACCTAGCACTGAAAAGAGCAGGAAGAAAATGATTCAGATGTCACTGTCTGACCAAATGCTGTGGTCAATTCTTACTGCAATTTTTTGCAATCACCAGATAAGTGCCCCTGATGTATAAGCATCATAGACTTTTGTACTGTGGAAAGTGGACCTGAAGCTTCAGCACTCTGTCTTAAAGCAACATCAATCTAACTGTCCATCAGGTCCCTAAGGTTCATTTCTACTTCTAACTAGGAGTAAAAATCTTTTTAAAAAGTTATTTTTAGAAGATTATGTTTTATGAGTTTCTATCAATTTAAATGTGCCTACTGTGGTTTCTGCTCAGTTCTAGATATGAACTTTCTTTCATAATTATTAGGATTATAATTTATATAGTTTCTGCTAGACTAGACTTAAATGCACTAAAACACATTTCCCTCCTTATTCTACTTTTGCAAAAATGCCAGGGACCTCCATCAGCATATTTAAAATTCCATACCAAAGACATGTTTGACTTATTAATTACTTAACACAAATTCTACATATCTTTTTTTCCAAAACATATTTTAGGCAATAGAAAATGTAAAAACTCCCTTAGATCATGGGAATCAAGTCACCTAAAATTTTACTAATATAAGCATACTTCTGTAAACAAAAATCTATGTTTCAGTTTTAGTTTTTAATAATTTATGGCATAAGAACCTTGTCTGTCTCCTGGAATTAAGCATTATTTTTCCACTGAATGTTTGGGCATTTCCCAGTAACGTTTACCAAAAATTGACTGTATTTTGAATCATTCAAAGATTTATAAGAGGACATATTTGTAGTTTCAGAAGCAGAAATATTTATAGAATGCCTGCTATGTATAAGGTAATGTCCTATGTGATTTGGAGAATATTAAGAATGACCTATTCAGGGGTGGCCAGGTAGCACAGCGAGTAAGAGCACCGGCTCCAGTGTTGGGATGACCTGGGGATCGAATCCGGGCTCAGATACTTGGCACCACACCCAGAAATAACTGGCTGTGTAACCTTGAGCAAGTTACTTAACCCTGACTGCTAAAAAAAAAAAGAATGACCTATCCTATGATATTTTCTTCAAATAACCTATTTCTAGACAGTAGCTATTACATTTGAATACAAGTCAAATAAACCTTGAAGATTAAAAAAAAAAAAGACCAAACCCAAGGAATGGCCTCAGGTCCAGGTAGAATACAGATAGTCGAACATTTTTCATTTTTGCTTTCATTACAAAGAACCTAAAACTACAGTACATATTTCCAGTAGGAGGTTTAAGAGTTTGCTAATGGGACTGGGATATCATCTTTGGGAGTATGGGATGCAAGCTGACTTTTAATCATTAAGTAAAGGTTAAAAACCTTTATTTTGGTAGCAAAAGAAATGAAAAAAAAATTAGGAGCTTTAATTTACTGATTCCTTTTTTCTTGTTTTCAAATATGCCCAGATTGGCCCCATCTTAAAAAGAAAACAAAAACAAACACAAACAACTTTCCATTTGACTGCACTAAACCTAAACTATCTTATACATCTCTTCCCTTTCAAGTTCTCTTCTATTTACTCCTCTGTCACATGCTATATTTGCCAAGGGCAAATGGCTTCCTGAGGGCAAGGGCTGTTTGTTTTTTTTTCATCCTTGTGACCCCAAGGTCCAGAACAGCTCCTTATACTTAATAAATGTTTATTAAATTAAATTCGTGATCTGTGCTGATGGACAATAGTAACCCACTGACAAAACTGTGCCCCTATTATTGTGGAGGCAAAGCAGGTGAAGGGCTCCTTCTCATGTCCTCCTGTGCCCTCCCATACAGACATCACATTTGGAGAATCTCAAGAGTTGGAAGGGGCATCCTCCCAAAAGGGAGGCCTTTTAGTCAAACTCATACCTAAACCTGGGTTTTTGAATTCTGTCTCTGACATACTAGCTATGTGATTCTAAGCAAATAATTTAACTTCTCAATGCTCTAAGCAACTCTCTAAGCAAAGAAAGGTACCCACTGGCATTAGATGAGTGAGTTTCCTGATCAAGTAGTTATCTATACCAATGAAATCATAGGCCCGGACTCTATCCATAACTAAGCAAGGGTCCCTTTAACAATAGACGTAACAAGGTTATACCCAGAGGTCATCTAGCCTTTGCTTGGAGTCCCCTACCCAGCAAGGAGAAATATATTACCTCCCAATGCAGCCCTTTCCCATTCAGGACGGTTCCAATTGTTAGGAAACTTTTCCTTATATCAAGCCTTTATCTGCTCTTTGCAACTTCCATCCATTCTGCTCTGTATCAAGTATCACTACTTGTTTCAAGTGATCTTCATGTAGAATGATTTCAAAGGAGCTCACCATTGCAGCCACCCTCCTATGGACACTTTTCAGTTTCTTTAATGCCTTTTCTAGAACTGAACACAATATGTCAGATGTCACATGCCATCTGTTCAGAGCAGAGTATAGTAGGGCTGTCACCTTTCTAGTCTTTGACTCTTTGTCGTCCTTAATACATTCTAAAATCATATTAACTTTTGGCTGCTGCATCAAACTGTTAATTCCTATTAAGTATGTAATCCACTAAACCCTAAGATCTTTTTTTTTTCTTTTCAGAAGAACTGCTATCTTGTCAGGCCTGTTGTATCTAAAAGCAGGGTGAAGCTGATTTTCGTAACATAAGTATAAGACTATATTTATTCTGATTAAATTTCAAATTCAAGTGTTGCCTTGGACATACATTGACTGTGTGACCTTGGATGAGACTTTAGGTGACTCTGTAAGACTACAGATTACAGAAAAGGAGCTGACTTGTATGGGTAGTAGAAGTTTCCCCACTTGGGAGTTCATTATATTTAGGAAATCAGAGGACCAGTCCTCATTGCTACCTCAGTGTCCTAACCTATTAAAGCCTTTTTGGCTTTGGAACCTGTCACCCAACATTTTAGCTATCCATCCCAATTTTGTGTCATATGCAAATTTAAGCATGGTATCCATGCTTTTGTTCAAGTCATTAATAAAGATATTAAGTAACAAATGGTCAAGGACAGATTCCTGAAGCATTCAACTATTAATAAGTAGCTGCTGGAGTCAACCACTCAATTAGTCTTAAATCTACCTACTTGTACCATCTCCTAGCTCATATCTCTATGTTTGAGCCACAAGAATAACATTGTGAGACTTTATCAAATGCTTTACTGAAGATCTCAGTAATTTATATACATAGCATTCCCTTTATTTCTACCAGTCTAGTAAACCTGTCATTAAAGAAAACAGAATTGGCCTGGCAGTCTGCTGCTAAAGTGGGTAGAATGAAGAACTCAGCATAAGGAAAACCAAAGTTTGAATATCCTGCTGCAGACACTGGACAAGTAACTTAAACTCTCTGTGCCTCAGTTTCCTCATCCCCCCAAAGGAGGTAATAATAGCACTTACCTCACAGGGTTGTTGTTAAGAATTAAGTAAGTGAACATAAGTAATGTGCTTGCAAACCTTAGCATAGTAAGATAATACATAAATGCAAGTAATGAATCCAAGAGCTTTTTGTGATCACTGCATCTCCTTTTCCAGGTGTTCACTAATCTTCCTTTGAATAATACATTCTACAGTTTTGCAAGAAATCGAAGACAAGGTCATTGGCCTATGCTATGCTATGCAAATCAGGAAAATATTTTCCCTTTTCCAATTCAGAAATACCTCTCTCATTTTTCCCGATCTTACAAAAATTAAGACATTGAGTCAGCAGGCACATCACAGTTTTTCAGAATCCTAGGATGTAGTTTAGCTTCTGTGAAGGGGAGCCAGGTGCTCCTTCTTTTTCTATCTCCCTACAAATCTTGGGTTTAACTCCCAATTAGCTATTTTTGTTCTGTCCTTTTCAGGTAGAAGATTATTCAACTCTGAACGAGAAAATAGTTTTCTACGTTTAGGCTACCACTGAGGTTTCTTTTAACAAGATATTAAAACTGATGGTGGGAAAGAGAAGTTAGAGAACAATTTATTCCAGGTCCTGTACCCACTGGGGAATAGTTACAGATGGCCATGTAAAGTTAAATTATTTCAGTATACATACACAAAGACATAGGTGAATTTACATTGTTTCAGATATAGTATGTACCCATTATCTGTAGTATAGGCAATGATTCTAGATAGCTGATAGCATTGTCCCCAGGTTAAGCCATCTACATGAATTATAATACTGTTATTGTGGATGTATTTTGCACAGTAAAATTACTTAAGTTATAGAAACATTATAATAATGTGATATTCTTAATTATGGGTGACAGATTCACTCTCTGATTCTGCTTAGAGCTTGGAAAGGACTTGAATGGTACATACTCTTATCCTAAACTTGAAGATGTGTTTTCACAAAAAATTAGTGATTTTGTTACTGACAGTTTTCAGTAACATCACAGGATTATAGAGTCAGAGCTGGAAGAGACTTTAGGGATTATCAATAAATTTTACGTAAAAGGAAATTGAGGCCCAGAGAAGTAGTAGCTTGCCCAAGGTCACATGGGTAGGGAGGAGCTGGGCCAGACTTTGGGCCTTGTTTCTCTCATTCTTTCCACCAGCAGCGTATTTTCCTTTTTAAATGGAGGTCCCTTTTCTGATCACAATGCAGGAAAAGAGTGAAATGCATTTTACTGTCCAAAGTTAAGTCAAGTGGAATTCATCAGAGAAGGCGTGCACAAACGATGACATTGTTAATTGTTACACAAATTTGTCCAAGTAGTACCACATATTCAGAAACAAGAGGATGCCATCATTCTCCTGAGAGCAATTTGTGAAGCATTCAGCAATAGGGTAAACATCCTATGAAAGTCCCAAACCTAGCCATCTCACTGGGTGACGATGGTCATTATGTTTTGGGCCTAGTGAGGTCCAATCTTTCTGCATAAAGCCTACACAGACAAATGTTTCTTACTAAGAATTACTTTTATGATCCATAAAGTCAGTAATTCAGTAACTGGAAAGACACAGTTCCCTAACAATAGTCATAGTGACAACAGTTCTGCACTGGGAGAGTCCTGGTGTCCATCCTGCCAGCGCGAGCTCAAAGATGATACAAGTTTTCAAAAAGCGGCACCTAAAGGACCACAATGCTCTTTACTGATGATTTTTTTTTCTTTTGCGGAATTAGAATGTTTATTAAATTGCCCACTACTGGTGCTATACTTATAAATTAACTTTAGTGACCTTCACTTTGTGTGTATATACACACATATAGAGCATATGCTAGGTTTTTCTGCATATATAGTATAACATATACACAATATACACATCTAATATATGGATGCATGTGTGTCTCTGTTCAAGTCTGTATGATCCAAGGTTACTATATATATTTATATTTATGTTTATTCTGCCTGGGATGAGGAACATAGATGGATGAACTCTCACCCCATCTACATAATTTCTCAACCATCTCTAAATTCTACTATCTGTATGTACTCTGTCCTCTTCTTCCTCCCTGTTCCAACTCTCGAACCCTCGGTTCTGATAGATGTTTTCACCTTATCCTGGACAGAACCTGGAGCCATGCTACTTTCCAGACATCTCCAAACCATGTTGCTCCATGAATATACTCTGTAACCCTGCCCTTGGCCTTCCAATTCTAGATTCCTTTTATGCATTGTTTTCTATTAGAAAAAAACTCCTTGTGGGCAAGGTCTTGCTTGCTTTTATTTGTATCTCCAGCATTTAGTAAAGTACCTAGAATATAGTAAGAACGTAATAATTTTTCTCATTCATTCATTGATTCATTTGTGTACATTTTGTTTCCATGATAGAATGTAAGCTCTCTGAGAGCAGGGATTATTTCTTTTTTGTCTGTATCCCCAGAATCTATCAGAGTGCTTTATAAACACAAAATAGGTGCTTAATAAATCCTTAATTACTTGATCACCACTGTATATTATGCAAACTCATTTTCTCCAATGCATGGGTTTCAACTTTTTTTTTTCTTGGTCTGGATCTCTGATTTCACTAGTATAGGGAATTTTCAGTAAAGAAAATTCCTCTACCATTGCAAATCAGCCATTGAAGGTCAAGTGGTTTTCCCAGGGTAACACAGCCAGAATCTGCCTGACTCTGAGAAAGGCTCTAAATCTGTTTATTATGCCACACTGTATCTTAACTTATTACTTCACATACTAAATTCAAAATTCTGTCTTATTGTATTACCGAAATGACACAATGCTGCCATAAGTGAAGATCGGGTTTCCTTTCCTTGTAGGCCCCCAAATTCTGCATACACCTGAGATCTGTATTCGAAGGAAATGTTAGTCCTGGATACAACTATTCTACATAATCGCTGTTTGGGCCATTCCTGGGGACGGAGCTGTTGTTGGGAGGAACACTGAAGCAAATATCTTGAGCACATTCCAGTGACTTAGCTCTGTGGTTCAAGTGCCACTTGGGGATAACTTTTTCACACCCTCCTCTAACATAGTTACTTTATTATCACATCATTTATCAATGAGTAAACAAAAATACTCATAGTTTCCAAAGATTTTCTTTATTTTCTCAAAATGAAAAAAAAAAGTCCTGGGGAGAGCCAAAACAACTACAAAAATGTAAGTTTATCAAAGATTCTTAGATAGCTTTAGAGGAAATGTAATAAGCAGCATGAGTTAAGAAAATGAGAACAAAAGTTCATACTTCTAGTGTGTTGAAGTTCTTTCTGACAGATCGTAAAGTAAGTATCCTACTTCACTTTGAGACAGTTCCAAAGGAACAGAACTGGCTATTCTTTGTCTCCTTTGGAAGTTAATATTTTATTATTATAAAGGAGAGAGAATGCCCCTCCCACTCAAAAAAGGGGAGGCATGCTTTAGAGGTTCTATCTCCTACCCAGGACAACTGCTTATCCAAAAGATGTTGCCCCATTCAAAAGAAAAAGGGAAGACACATGGGTTTCACCTCCCCAGACCACTTCATGTGTTTCTCATTCCTCATCTCTGTGTTAAGTATTAACACTCAAGGATAGGGCACTCTACCTTAAGTTCTCGTAAGTGAGTGAAGCTTATATGGAAAATGCAATCTGGACTAACAAGAACTCTCTCTCTCTCTCTCTCTCTCTCTCTCTCTCTCTCTCTCTCTCTCTCTCTCTCCCCCTCCCCCTCTCTGTGTGTATGTGTTTCTATAAGGAAACAAACTTCACAGGGAGTTTCACTTTAACAAAAAAGAAGAAATTGAATTGGGCACTGGCCGTAGCCTGGCATATGTGGAGTTGAAAAAGGGTGGTGAATTTTCAGACCAGTTCAAAATGTAATCAAAATCAGATAGAAATAAAATTTTAAAATCCTAACTTCTAGGGTTACCATTACTTTAAATCTCTCTGTAGCATAAAACCTTTAAGATTTACACAGAACTTGATTTTTGATGTAAGAAAACAAAGAGCAAATAAAAAATTCTATTCTAGGAAAAGTCAAGTTTGAAAGGAAAAATAAAGGGATAAACAAAACAAATCATGAATACAGAAAAAAATGAGATCAAATACCAAATAAAAGGGTAGAAATGAATGTTAAAACAATCTTACTTTTCAAAATTCATCTCTAACCAAAGAAATGAGGAAAATAAAACCAGAGAATTAGAAAGTAATAAAGTCCTTGGGGAAAAAAAAAACAAAGAGAAAAAGGTAAAAGAAGATTGAAATATATGCAAATGAGTGAATTTAAATCAACAGATACGCTATTTAGAGTATTGATCAATGAATACAAGCTCCACTTAAAATTACTCAGAAACATGAAAAGTAGTACACATTATAAAAACAAAAAACAACTAAAGCCATTAATCATATATACTCAGTTTTATAATACTGAAGTTTTAAAATTTCAATATTTATAGAATAATTCAGGATGATACAAGTATTTGCTTTACATCAAAACCTCTTAATTATCACCACCGTCCTTTTCTCTTCAATAGTTTCAGTCTCTATGAAAGAGGGAGCTACCAAACTCCTTATTATCAAGGCCAATCCTGTCCATTTGTGTCTCCCTCCTGTCTTTCTCAGCAGACTGCTCCCACAATCATCCCTTCTGCGTCTCCCTCTAATGTTTATTTTCTCTCTGTTTATTGACTCTTGCCCTCTAACTTCAAATGATTTGAATGCTGCAGTCTCTACCACCCTGAAGAAAGACTCCTGTGACCCTACCATCCCTTCCCACGACTGTCCCATCCCTGTCCTTCGCACAGTTAATGTCTAGAAAAAGTCATTTATCTATGTTCGTTACTTCTACTTCCTTTCCTCTCGCTTCTCAACAATCTTCAAACTGACTTCATTGCTGAATTAAAACTGTTCTCTCTAAAGTTACCAATGATCTCTAAATTGCTAAATTCAATAGCTTTCCCTCAGTTCTTACCCTTCTTGACTTCTCTATAGTATTTGACACTTTTGATCACTCTCTTCTTGAATCCCTTTTGGTTTTATGACATGGTTCTCTCTTGGCTCCCCTACCTGTCTGATCACTTCTGAGTCTCCTTTCCTGGCTCTTCATCTATACCATGAGCTCTAGGAGTGGATATTGCCAAGGTTCTGTTCTGGGACCTCTTCTATTGTCTCTCTTCTACACTTTCTCACCCAATAACCTCAGCAGTTCTTCAATAGCATAAAAAACTAATGAGCATGTGATTTATGGCTTTCTGTTTACTTTTTTCAAGTCGTGACTTTGACAGACCATGGCTATGTGATCCTGGGAAGGATGCTTAATCTATCAGTGCTCTCAGTCAGTATTGCCATGGTATCAAACTCAAACAGGAAGCTGTGGGTTTATACTGTGGGCCATATATTGATTTAGAAAAACACAAATGAACATTATGTGTGTTTTGTTGTATTTTTATTTATTTTGTTAAGTATTTTCCCAATTATATTTTAATCTTGTTCAGGCAGTCTGATATCTCTACTCTAGGGTAATTCTCTAAAACTGTAAGTTACAGAAGTACTAGACTATATCATTAGAAGGACTTTCCTCCCCTTGCAATTCCCTTTCCTAATAAAATCACCATGAATTGATATACACAAATTTTCATATCCCCTTTGTGCTCAAAAATGTTTGGTGACTCCCTTTTGCTTTACTAATAAAATTTAAATGATTTTTTTTTCTGGCATCAAGAGCTTTCGATGATTTGGCACCACCCTATCTCTCCAGCTTTACCTTCTATTACTTTTCTCATACAATCTATACTCTTAATAGAGCACTCTCTGGACTGCTCTCTGAAGTGGAACATTCTCTACATCCTCCAAACCTTCTGTGTGTCAGTACACATTGTCCCTATGCCTTTTCCCTTGGCCTTCAAAGAGAACTTTTAGTATGCTCATATAATACTGTGCACTATAATTATTTGTGCTTGTCTCATTCCCACTGCACATTTTAAATAAGCTCCATGAGGGAAAGAACCTTGCCTTATTTAAACTTTATAGCTCCCCTGGTGCCTAGCAAGTGTTCTACACAAAGTAGGTACTCATTAAATGTTTGTTAAATTAATTATTAGATGCATTTGAAAATAGTAGAATAATTGAGCCCCAAAGGATGATTTGTGGGGAAAAGGAGAGGGTTCATAGTATCACTATGGAAGACAGATTTGCTTTTAGGAGATAGTTTCAAAATGAATGAGTAGCAGTTACAAGAAGGCATATTTTAACTCCACAAGGAAGAATTTCCTAACAATTACAGCTTTCCTATAATGAAATGCTTCATCCAATAAAAGATAATGTATAGCCTCTTGACACTGCAGGCCTTTTCAAAAAGAGGTCTGATCATTTATCCATAAATGTTATAAAAGGGATTTACACTTCAGGTGAAGAGTTGTACTGTGTGGTACCTTTCAGCTTTGTGACTCTATCATTACATACCTCTCCTCAATCTCCTTTAATTCCTGATTTTAACTTAAGCATTTAGTAGTACTCAAGCAAAAATAAAGATTTGATTTCGATTTTGAATTTCAATATTATTTAGTTATAATTATTACAACATATTATTGTCAATTATTTTAGGTTGCAAAAATAATGCATTTCAGTTGCCCTGTGGGTTAAGTATGATTTTATGGGCTCATCTGGGAAACTAGGATAATTATTTCTATTGGAAAATATATTCCTTGTCCCAAACATATGATTCATAAATGGACTTTTACAGGTTAAGGGATGTCTGTCCCCAGTTCCCAGAAATGCACATTTATTTGCTATCAGCTGCTCTCAGCTTCTCCTGTATGTAACTGCATTCTATTTGGATGCTCCCTTTAGAAAGGAAGGTTAATCCAAATGGTGTCTTTTAATAATTTCTCATTTTTTTAGGATCCCAATGGGCTCATCATTTACTGTTTCCTACAAAGTCCCTTCCAAATAACTTATTTCTAATTCCTTTGTACCAGTTGTCTACAGTGCTCACTACACCTCAATGAAAACATTTTTTACTGAGCATCTAACAGGCCCAAGGCACTATGGGGGATACAAGCACCATCATCATCACTCTCATGTGAATGGTGTTTTTCTCCACAAAAGCTGTGACACAAAGGTGACCCTGGCTTCATGAAAACTACCTCAATAAAGTTCTAAATTCTGAGACACTGAAATGTCTAAGCCCAGTACACAACTATTTCTATTATCTGAGAATCACTCCAAATTCAGAGAGGCTCATCATTAGAATGACTGGCCATGACATGATGGTTTATTGGCTACAGCGACTCATGAAATTGTCTACTAGGGTAAAAAGAGATTATTTGCATAGACAATAGTTATACATACGTTGATAAAAAGCTGTTTCAAGGGTCTGTGATTTTAATAGTTTATAAACCTGCTCCCCCCAAACAAAACTGTGAGACAGAGAGGACAAGTATATTCACCCTCATTTTACACATGAAGAAATTTTGACTCAGTGTCTTGCTTAAGTCACACAGCTAATAAATGTTGGCGCTAAGACTTGAATTCAGATCTTCTGAGTAAAAATCTAGTTATATTTCCCTTATTCTATGCTTTTTTTTTTGCCCTTTGGAGGGCAATTGGGGTTAAGTAACTTGCCCAAGGTTACACGGCTAGTTTTTTTTTGTGTGGGTGTTAAGTGTCTGAGGCCAGAACTAACTTGAGTCCTCCTGACTCTGGGGCCGGAGCTTTACTCACTGTACCACCTAGCCACACCTATATAGGAATTTTTAACCAAAAGGAAGCCAGGGTCCTGATAACAAGAAAACATTTAGTCTTATAGCAATATAGAACACGAATTAGAGCTAGATGTCACCTGTAAAAACTTCATTTCTTCCCCAATTAATAAATGATCAAAGGATATGAACAGGCAGTTTTCACAGGAAGACATTAAAGTTATCTAGCCATATGAAAAAATGCTCTAAATCACTATTGATTTGAGAAATGCAAATCAACACAATTCTTAGGTACCATATCACACCTGTCAGATTGGCTAATATGACAAAACAGGAAAATTATAAATGAAGATGTGGGAAAATTGGAATATTAATGCATTGTTGGTGGAGTTGTGAACTGATCCAACCATTTTGGAAAGCAATTTAGAACTATGCCCAAGGGGCTATAAAACTGCATAACCTCTGACCCAGCAATACCACTTCTAGGGTTGTATCCCAAAGAGATCATACAAAAGGGAAAAGGATCTACATGTACAAAAATATATATAGCAGCTCTTTTCATGGTAGCAAAGAATTAGAAATTGAGAGGATGCCCATCAATTGGGGAATGGCTGAACAAGTTGTGGTATATGAATGTAAAAGAATACTCTTGTGCTATAAGAAATGATGAGCAGGACGACTTCAGCACAATCTGGAAAGACTTCCATGAACTGAAGCTGAGTGAAGTGAGCAGAACCAGGAGAACATTGTACACAGTTACATCCACATTGTGTGATGACTAACTTTGACACTTTGCTCTTCTCAGCAGTGCAAGGTTCTAAGACAACTCTAAAACACTCATAATGGAAAATGTTATCTGCATCCAGACAAAGAATTATAGAGTCTGAATACAGATCGAAGCATACAATTTGTTCTCTCTCTTTTTTGTTTTGATTTTTCTTTCTCTTGGTTCATTCTACTGGCTATAATTCTTCTTTACAACATGACTAATGTAAAAATATGTTTAATATGAATGTATATGTAGAGCCTGTATCAGACTGCACATCATCTTTGGGGAGGGGGAAGGGAGAGAGGGGGAGAAAATTTAAAACTCAAAATTTTGTGGAACTGAGTATCGTAAACTAATAAATAAATTTAAAAAATAAAAAGCACTTGATTTCTTCTTAT
The DNA here is from genome assembly GCF_028583685.1 of Petaurus breviceps papuanus. Taxonomy (NCBI): domain Eukaryota; kingdom Metazoa; phylum Chordata; class Mammalia; order Diprotodontia; family Petauridae; genus Petaurus; species Petaurus breviceps. Next base: position 7,012,447 of record NW_027185665.1, read on the forward strand.
GCATTATACTTTAGTTCAGGGGTGGGGAACCTGTGTCCTTAAAGACACATGTGGCCCTCTAGGTCCTCAAGTGTGGTCCTTTGAATTCAAACCTCACAGAACAAATCCCCTTAATAAAATGATTTGTTCAATAAAACTTGGATTCAGTCAGAAGGCCATACTTGAGGACCTAGAGGGTCACATGTGGCCTTGAGGCCACAGGTTCCCCACCCTTATTTTAGGTGATATAAGAATTACTCATCATTTTGGGATAACTTTGGGGGACTGAAGAAAAGCTCTGGCTATAGGTCTCTAGTAGTTGGGAAGATCATGAATCAGAAATAGACTCCCAGGAGAAAGGAAAGGAGGCCTTCAGCCTAAGACTTGGAACCCAAAATAATTTACTATATTTTGCTTAAGAAAATACATTAAAAATTAAAAATATGAGCTTTTCTCACAATGCTACTAACTTTGGATAGATGGTTAGCTAATAGCCTGAGAAAAATCTATCAATGCAGCCACTGGTTATTACACAAAATTAATTTTTAAAATATTGGAAAATCGGCAAGATAAGCTATTTTAGCAAGCATGCCAAACCAGAGGCAAATCTCAGCAGTGGGAAGATTTTTACTGTAGATTTCTTTCCAATCTTTATCCCACCCCAAGCTCTAAATATTTAAGACCATTAACTAGGCTGACTGTCCACACCTCTGGTTTTCCACACATACTTAAGAATGACAAAGAAGAAAAAAACTTTCACAGATTTTGGAAGCCCTGTGCTCTTCAAGGACAAAGACAAATCCTGTAAACATCCTAAAGGAATAGGAGAAAAATGAAGTGAGGGGAGTAGGAGCCAAAACCAAAGGCTGGGAAGTAGGATTTGGCTTTTCTTATTGTACCTTCCGCCAACGCATCTAAAAAGAAGGAAGGAGAAAAGGGTTGACAAGATCTTTCCCTTAAAACCTGTCAATAATGAAGTTATCTACTTCACCTGGTCCACTGGATTCTTCTTTAAACATCTCAGACTTTGCACTTTAATCATCAACAGCTTGCTTTTTGCAGAGAGGCATCTTTCTCAATTTGTTCCCCTCTCCCCTTTAACCTTAATGCTTCATCACCTCATGGTTTCCACCCCTGTAGAGAAACCCAAGCACCTGCTATTCTTTGTATTCCCTATATTGGATCTCTGTGGCTTAATTAAAAATCAAACCCCTTCTCTGGACTAACTTTTCCCTACCAAATGGTGACCAATTAAATTGCTTAAGAGTTACCTCAAAAACTTATCTTTGTTCAAGAAGTCTTCTCTGATTGACCCAATTCTACCTCTCTCATTCCTAAACACTTTACAATTACACAAATTATTTATTTAAATTATTTCTGGCAGTACAGGGGGACTTTGCACTTAACACAGATGCAAAAACAACATAGAAAATTAAAAAGCAAGGCCAAGCAAAAAAATGATGAGTTGTAAAAAGTGACAGAACTCAAAACAGACTGCCAAAAGGGCTCAAGTCTAGAATGAGTTACGGCAAGCAAAATCAGGACTGAATGCTCCCTTAAAGCTATACTGGTGCACCCTGAATGGTAATTTAGAGGTGTCAGTCAGGGAGGACAGCTACTTATGCCTGTGACTGAAGAATAATATTCTTTTATCAAGTAATGTTGTTCTGTCTAAGGAGGTAGCTTCAAAAGGGTGGAGAGGGTGGAAAGAAATGCTTGTCTAGTCAGCTAGACCACCAAAGTCAACAACAACAATATCAATAATAACTAGCATTTGGGGAGTGCTTTAAGATTTGCACAGTGCTTTATAACTATTATCTCATTTTATCCTCACAAAAGTCCTAGGAAAGAGATGCTATACCCACACCCAGCCCTCTTGACAGATGAGAAAACTGAGGCAAGCAGTGCCTTGTCCAGTCACCCAGATAGTACATTTTTGAGGTCAAATTCGTATCCCCTGGGCCAATTACTGGTAAAACCTGATCTGGATTAACATCAGTATTCAATGTTACAGAAAAGGAAAGACATTGGAAGGAAATCAAGTTGGGAGGAAGAGCTGGACCTAATCAAAGCTATAAAGGAAATTCATGCTTGGGCTGACCTAATTTTAAAGGTATTATTCAGGGATTAATTCACAAGATATAGCACATAAAAGCAATTTACACTTCTAGAGTTTGTAATGTTTTTCTCACAATAGCTCTGTGAAGCAGGCTAAATATTATTATTTTATAGGTGAAAAAAGTTGAGTTTTAAGGAGAATGGAAGAGAAGTATTAAAAAAAAAAGTGACCAAAAAGCCATCAGTTTCTCCTGAGCAACAGGTGAACTTTGTCATTTTTCGAAAGTCTTTATAAGAATAGTTTATGGATTTAATCAGCATCTTCTTGGGGAAAATTAGAACAAAACAGGTAGACTCACATAAACGATTCTTAACATCAGACCATACATATTTATAGTTACACAACTAAATGAGAGCTGTTGAAAATGGAAGATCTCATTGTGTTTACTGCTTGATTTAAAAAAAAAAGTACTTGATCTGGGAGGATAAAATCATCTTACTTAAAGGCTCTCCTCCAACAAGGTGTTTTCCCTTACACATGTTAGAACCATTCAAGATTCCTTAAGAGATGAAATCAGAGAAATTACTCAGTGATCCTCTGGCTACCATGGGAGAAGTACAAAACAGGGAGATGCTCAAGTGTTATGGAAGATGCATGACACAGTCAGAACAGAAAAGGTCCTCCCTGTGGATAGGGAGATGCTCCAGATACTCATGTTTGCTACTATGGGCAAACAGGTAGTGCAGTGGAGATAGGAACTAGGACTTGGGAAGACCTGCTTCAAACAATCATTGGCTCGCTGACCCATGGCAAGAGAATGAACTTCTCTTGTCCTTCTTTATCTGTAAAACGAGAGGGTCACTCGATGATATTCTGCCACCTCTAAACCAGTGATCTTATGATCTACAGAATGAACAATGTGCTGAATACACCAAAACGTGAAAATACTGCAGGACATCCTCGATGGAAACCAAAGCTGCCTTCAAGGGAAGAGATTATTAACATACATGGAAAAGCAAAGTAGATGAAGAATTCACATTGCTCATATTTTGAAATATAAACTGTATGGGCCTTACATCGAATTAGTTTATCAATGCATACATCTTGGACAGGGTCTATCTACAGACAGACTAAGATAGGGGTGGGGAACCTGTGGCTTTGAAGTCACATAAAGCCCTTTAGGTCCTTGGGTGTGCTATTTTGACTGAGTCCAAGTTTTACAGAACAAATTCTTTTATTAAGGGGATTTGTTCTGTGAAGGTTGGATTCAGTCAAAGGGTCACACTTAAGGACCTACAGGGCCACATGTAGTCTCAAGGATGCAGGTTCCCCACTCCTGGACTAAGACACAGACCTAGAATTGAATACACAGAAACCATTTTCAAAAACCCAAGTTTGCCACCAAAGTCCATACTTTTAACATCAACATTCTCTTGATCTTTCTACATAGCTTTACTTGGATGTCTCATAGCAGGAAAGTAATCCTGGGCTTTTAAAGGCAGTGCCACCAGAGCACAAACTGTCCAGTTTTACAGTGCTAGAAGAGTTCTGAGTATAGACCTGGAAATAGACTGTTTGCCTTCCAAGGACAAACCTGAATAACATCACAAGAAATGAAAGTATCTACATTTTATATGACAGGAAAAGACCAAAAATTAATGTCATCCCCAAAATCAGATATCTTTGTCCAGTCATACAACTGACTTATTGGACCATCAGAATTAATAGAAAGAATAATTATGAGAAAAATATTTGGCATTCAACTGAAACAATTTAATCTTGAACTATTTAAACAAGAAACTAACTGATAAGGAAAAATGAGTAATGGCAGCAGAAATTACACTGGCATCAATTATAATAATTTCATACAAAAGTTACACTGATATAAGTTAAATGGAGACCAAAAGAGTCTAACAATCATCTTAATCAATAGAAACTGGACTTACTTGCCAAACAAAAAGAGATAGTGACCAAAGGAAACACTGGTTTATAATACAAAAGAGTTTGTAAAATCTTATGAAAAAAGAAGATGGATGATTATGAACAGTATTGTTTTACAAAGCAGCGGGTAAAACCAGTTTAAAGAAAGCCTAGAAAGAAATCCAGCTAAGCACAGTCATCCCAAGGGCATTAAAGGATGAAAATGTAAGTAGGATAAGAAAACAGAAGAAATGGACAAGATGTACAAAAATTTATACATGTGCATTGTATGTACACACATGTACACATACACATACAATATTCACAAAGCAGTTAGTAAGTACTCACTAGGCACCAGGTACTGTGCTAAGTATTTTACAAATGTCATTTCATTTTATCCTCACAACAACCCTGGGAAGTAGGTGTTACTATTATCTCCATTTTACAATTGAAGAAACTGAGGTGGACATAGGTTAAATGTCTTCTTCAGGGTCACATAGTTAGTAACTATCTGAGGCCAAATTTGAATTCTAGTCTTACTTCTATCCACTGCACCACTGAGCCATTAGAGTTTATTAAGCATAGGGGTAACATGATCAGATCTGTTCTTTAGGAAGATCACTTGGATAGCTGAATGCAAGATGAACTGGACTGAGCAGAGACCTGTGGCAGGCATTCCCACCAGCAGGCTATTGCAATAGTTCAGGCATGAAGTGCGGATGTAGTATACAAGGGTAGTGGCATGTCAGAGGAGAAAAGGAAGCATATACAAGGTAAAATAGACCAGTCTTGTCAACAGATTCAATACGGAGAGTGAGAGATGGGAGTCAAGAATGATAACTAGGTTGTGGGAGAAAGACACTAACTTCAATTTTAGACAGATTTAGTTGAATGAGAACAAGTTAAGAGGCTCTAACCTTTTTTCTGCTTACAGAATCAGGCACCACCTGAATCCAAGTCCCTGCTGTCTCTCATCAGGACTACTTTAATAAGCTTCTAATGAGATTCCTCAACCTATTTCTCCCTACTCTACTACATCCTTCAAATAACTAGTAAAGTGATTTTCATTAGACATAGTTCTCATTCTTAACATATTCTCACGCAATAAACTCCAACAGCTCCCTATTATTTCTAAGATTAAAAATAAAATCCTTTATTTGGACTTAGAGCTATTTACAATCTGGCCCAGTATTTAAACACATTACTTTTAAATACTTTGCAATATTTAAAGACATTACTCCCTTTTACATACATATTTCATGACCTGTGATCTATGATCCAGCAACACCACCTTACTCGCTATTCCTCATAAATGACACTCAATCTCCTTATCTCCCTGAGCTTGTAAATGCCTGAACTCATGAGTAGGATGCTCTTCCTATCTGCCTTTTACCTATCACAGGTCTGCATTTCTTTAAGACTCAGCTCAGAGCAATAGTTCTTACAGGATGCTTTTTCTGGTTCCCCCAGATCAGGGTTCAATTAATCTTTTCTGAGTCACTGATAGAGCCTATGGACTTCTCAGAACTATATTTTTAAATGACTAAAATAAAATACAAAGGATTGCAAAGGAAGCCAATCATATTGGAATACAATTGTCAAAATATTAAAAAAAAAAAACCAAGTGCACAGATCCTAAGAGAAGATCTGCCCTAGAGGCTAGTGTTTTCTCCTCTAAGGCTTTTCCCATCTGTGTGTCTAGTACTTGCTGATCTATGTCGATGTTGTCTCTTCCCTTTAGAAGGTTAGCCCTTTGAGGGCTGGTGTCATTTTCGCTTTTCTCTTTGCACTCCCAGGGCATAGAACAGGGTGAGCATATAGTCATCACTTAATAGATGATTAATTCAACCATCTTTCCTTTTCTAGATGTTTAACTAACACTAGAAGTTTAATATCACTAATAACTAATTTTAGGATTCTGCCAAAAATAAAAGTTATTTACTGGTCTACAATTTGTGGATTCCATTCTCTTCCCTTTTTTGAAAACCACTGCTCTTCACCTTATTAATATTGAAAGAATACATAAAAGCTACAGGTTTATAAATCCAACAGGTCCAGTGACTTTTTCAAGTCACTATAGGTTGTACACAAGGATTTGGACCTGAGTTTTCTGACTCCAAATCCAGTACTCTTTTTTTTTTTTTGCTTTTTGGAGGGCAACTGGGGTTAAGTAACTTGCCCAAGGTTACACAGCTAGTTTTTTTTGTGTGGGTGTTAAGTGTTGGAGGCTGGAACTGAACTCGGGTCCTCCTGACTCCAGGAGCCAGAGTTTTACTCACTGAAGCACCTGGCCGCCCTCCAGTACTCTTTCTACTACTTAAAATTTCTCTCAGAAAGAGCCTGTATCTTTTACCCCTGGACATTTAAGTATAATTTAAAGGACTTAAGGTGGTTTCATCACGGCAATATATAGTTTACTATAAAGGAACATAATAGTGAAGATTGATGAGTGTTTTCATTTCTTAAGACGAGAAAATTTATGTAAACAAATCCAATAATTCATGATAGCCTAAGCAAATAAGTTTAAAAGGCTCAACCAATTCTCTATTAAATTCATCTTTTAATTATCCTGTGTTCAGGCCTAATTTAGCAAATAATTCAAAATCTCAACTAATTGGGTAACAGTTTTGAATTTCTTTATATTTTCTCTTAAAATTTTTGACAGAGCAAACATATATGTAATACACCGCCATCAGTAATGAGGTAAACGGAAATCTAAGAAAAATGTGAATCAAAATGAAAAACAAACTCATCACTGACACAGGAACAGGTAAGGTTAATTTTCATTCAGGCAGAATAATAGATATCAAGTTCTAATTTCAAAATTCAAAGCAGATTGCAATATATCTAGCTAAAAAGTCTATTACTTAGTTCTCCTAAGAACATATCTTGGTTAGCATTTGAAAAGTTACTTTTGTGAAGTCATATTTTTACCAAAATTTAGCATTATAAATTGTTTTTACAGAGGAACTTGGCAAAATAAGTAACACAACTGAATCCTGCATAATGCCAGATATTTTTTTTTTAAAGTAAGGGTTATTGCAGGGTAGTTCATGAGCAGTAACACCTTACTTTGGGTTCCTATTATTAACCCATCTATGGCAGCCCTTCAGTTCCAGTGAATGAAGACAGTAGGGCTCTATACTCTTGAAGTCCTTCATTAAACTATTGATCCTTTTAGCATTATCCATAATGTTCCAGCAACTCAGCATGTCAACTGGGGCAGTGCTAGGTTCTTTTTGCTTTCAATAACTTCCACACTTTATGGAGAGGAAGTCACAATGATTTATTTACCTGACATTTTCCAGTCCGGATGTCGTACAGGGCCACTGAACCATGGCGAGCTCCAACTGCTATTCTGTGATTCCGTTCATAATAGCTGACCATGTAGAACCTGAATTGAACATTATAACAAGAAACAGGTGAGACTTGTACTAAATGTGGGGAGGAATATTAAAACATTTCAGTGATCAATTCTAATGATGATTTAAAAAATAAACACATGAATTCATTGCAATTACAATGCTTTAGTAACTTTTTGAATCAACTGAAATCTAACAAAACATTGATAATGAATTCAATTTTGGCTTTTTGACAATAATTTGAAAAATGTGGGATTTTAAACAGGTTGTTTTGAAACAAATCTCATAATTATGAATATATTTGAATAATGACAAATAAAAACAGGTGAGATACCAGGTTATTAAATGAGAGGTCATTGTCTTTTTATAGTAAATAATGATATCCACATATCTTAATTTGATCATGGATAGAAAGACTATTAAATTTTGAATTTAATAGTCTTTAAAGACTAAAAAAGTCTCTGATTCCATTATGATATTATAAAACAAAAATATTTTTATTGGACAGAATAATGAGAATAAAGCTGATCCAATTGGTCATCATTGCCACATTTTTAAAAAAATCAAACTGTAATAAAACAATATTTCATATCTAATTTGAGTTAAGGAATCATGTAACTGTAGATAATAGGCAGGCATAATTTTTATCCTCTCAGACATGTGTAGAAAACCCTGGATAGGCCAGAAATGATGTAGAATACCACAGCCACTGGCTTTCTTCCAGTGCCCTATAAGGACTTCAACAGAAGACTTTGTAAGACAAGGAAGACATAGTGCCTCCCTCTTGGTCAAAAATAGTCGTCTACCACTGAGTCAGGCTCCAACTCACTACTAGGCTAGCCTAGAACAGAAAGTTTAATTCTGGCTAGTTCTTCTAGTCCAGTCAGCTGGTCAGTTAATTGTTGGGCACCTGAATAACTTTTACAACTCTTGTATATATGTACAGATTGTAGCCCTGTATCTTGTAAGTAAATAATGTTTGTTTAAGTAATGATTGCACTTGGGATTGTACACAGAGTTATGAATGCTCAGATACTGGGCACTTTTAATGGTAGAAAGACAAGAAATAGTGAGTACCAGCTTGGGCAATTAGTGAGGAGAGGTCCCCTGGCCTAGGCATGAGTGAAATTTGAGTTCCTGCAATGGCAGGTTTCTTGGTGTGTGTGTGTGTGTTTTTTTTTTTTTCCCATAGGTTTGAATCAGATAATTTAAGTCGACTTTTAAAATCTATCAACCTAAATAAAAAGTTTTAATTTACAAAATTTTCCCATTTTCCTCATATTTACCATGTCATAACAATAAATGACACAACTAATGCCTTTGACAATAAAATGAAGAAATATGGTATTACTGGTCTGCATCACTTTTAAATCTTATTATATTTATTAACTATTTAGCTTTACATATAAAGAAGCATCTTTGTTACTTTGAGGTGGTTTTATTGTCGAGTCAGACTCGTGTATTTCAGCTTTTGTTTACTCTTCTGCTCTTCCATTTATGCTAATTTCTAAGACTAGACTGAATATTTCTATTCCTTAAACATATGATGGTAGTTTGCGACTAGAGTATGCAAAGAAGGATGATGGTAAGATGCCTGACTAAGGTTTGAGTTCCTATGCCAAATGATTTGCTAATGGGCCATATCCATTCATTGTCTACATCAGATTTGCTTGGTTGGACATGATGGTCCATATGGTATGTTCATGAATGACTTACATCAATGAGGTTACTCTTTTTTTTTAAGTTCATTCTCCTTTCTTTTTTGATTCTTCCCCCATCAACTATCAATATATTCCACTACTTTAAATTTGAAGGTATTTTTAATATTTTCAAACAAATATAATTTAGAAAAGTTTGATAGTTTTTGGTATATCTTAATGACATCTAGCTAAGTTTGTGACAAAGTATTATTTACCATAATATAACTAGTTGCATTCTATTGTGGTATCTCCAAAAATAAAACTAGCTGTTCTTTTGGAACTTAACATATTCATTTTGTGCATTACACTAAGAGCCCCAGAAAACTAAAGTGACAAGATGCATTTTAAAATTTTTACCTAGACTTTAAAATGAGTGTTAAAGTCATTTTGCAAAACATACTATCAGTTACCTTTAAAAAAACAAATTAGTTAACTGCATTAATGTCGACCCAAACTGAATATAGAATTTTCTTACATTTCAAAAAATATACTCTGGAACCAATCTTATTCTGCTACATTACCTCCAAACACCATTATGTGTGGTAAAAAAAAAAAAAAGAGAGAGAGAGATCAAATCTATTCTTGGAAGCAAATCTTAGTCTTTATGAAAATTTTTTTTTTTTACAGATCTATTTTTTCATGTTTTGCAATTGACTGTAAGAGTAATACATGTGTATTTTTGGACAAACTCTTTAAAGAATACTGGATATGAAAGACCTTAAGGCAAAACTTTTGTATTTAAATTTCTAGCAAAATTTTCTACCCCTCTATCTGTTCTGAATTACTTTGTCTATTGCATGGTTTGTTACTACAGTTTAACCTATGATGGGGTGTATAACTATGATGTCTATTCATAATTGTCTGGTTGCTAATAAGGTTATTCATATCAACTAGGTATCTGCTTCCAACTGAATGTGGAAAAAGGAACAGGAGAAATGACACGAAGAAGGAATTGTAAAGCAGGTCAGAGACTGAGGAAAGGGAAATTTGGGAGAACCTGAAAAAACGACCAAGGGTGAAGGAGCAGACAGATAAAAAGGAGGAAGATTAAACAGCACTCTACATGGAGGCCAAGCCCTGGGTGTGAATCTAGCTCTGCTACTTACTGCCTGTGTGATCATGCGTAAACCATTTCCCCTCTCTGGGCCTCAGTTTCCTCATCTATAAAGGGAAGAGGTTGGACTAAAAGGCCTGTGAGTTTTCTTCCAGTTCTAAATCTATGATTCTATGATCTGATAAAGGAAAAAAAATCAGGAGAAATGAAAGGACCAGAGAAGATGCAGGAAGAGGATAAGGACTTGTGCTAAAAGTGGAATATTATAAGGGAAGAACAGGATCCCTCATAAAGATCCCATGGCATCATAAAGTAAGAAGCTAGTCAAAGGGGGTCAGCTGTGACGGTAAAGACATGAAGAGCTGCTAGAGAGGCTGTCAAAGTATTAACAGGGAACTAAAAAGTGAGAGGAACAATGCCTTCACCAAACATTTATTAAGCATTCACTAGGGCAAGCGCTGAGAATATAAAGGAAAAACGAAAACAGAGCTGAGTGTTGAAGGAAGCCAGGAAAACAAAGGTGGTCGTGAGGGACAGAGCGTCACAGACATAAGGGAGAACCAGTGCAAAGGCATTGGCAGGGAGATGGAGTGACATGTCTGAGGAACTGCAAGAAGGCCAGGGCAGCTATCCTGTAATCTGTATCCATGGAGGAAAATAAGATATACGAAGACTGGCAAGGTAGGAAAGTACCAAACTACTACTGAGTTTGAAATGCCAAGGAGTTTATGTTTGATCCTGAAGGTAGTTTGGAGTCACTGGAGAAGGTTATTTTTTCATATGAGACAAGGAAGGAGACAGCAGGGGGAAGCATCTGAGGGATGTGAGATGAAGATGAGGAAATAGGAAGAAGCTCTTCCTGAATGGTCTCATTTTTTTAAGTCTGGGTTCCTAGATGAGAGAGTGGGAGCATAGAGGGAAGGATGAAAAGGTGGTGAGAGATTTGAGGAAAGACTAACAATTAGAGAAATGGAAAAGGATTGCCTTGCTACAGTGAAGGGTCAGTTAAGATTACTTAACATCAACCTGTAATGGACTCAGCAGAGTATTGTGATTTTCTCCAATTTCATTCAGCAGCATGTAAGAGCAAAAAGGAAGGAGATAGTGAGAGTAATCCAAGGTTGAGGCTTGGAAGGTCAAGATCTTTGGCAGGATAAGATGGTAAAGGACTTGAGAAAAAAGCATAGTATAGAGTTCATCAAGGGGTGAAGTCAGGAAACGAAAGAGAATGTAGCCAGTGTAGGGATGATAACTTAGGAAAGAAGTGAGGGGTGGGGGAACTGGAAGTCATGATGAGGAAGAACAGTATTAAGGGATGCAAGGCAGAGGGAGAAGTGGAATGACAACAGATTATGATCAGAATATAGCACCAGCCCTGGAGTCAGGAGGACCTGAGTTCAAATGTGGCCCCATACACTTAACACTTACTAGTCATGTGACCTTGGGCAAGTCACTTAACCCCAATTGCCCTGCCTTCCTCCCTCCAAAAAGCAAAAAAAAAAAAAAAAAAAAGGTATTTCAGAGTTCATAAACATGAAATTGGAATACTTGTGGATGATGGCAAGATCAAGGGGATGACCATCTCTGTCACCTCTGTAGTTGAGGGGAATTAGAAGAGTAGGTCATAGGAAATGAGTTAGCTGAGGAATTATGATTATTAGAATGTTTAAAGTAGTATAGATATGTATGCTGAGTCCTTACATTTTGAGCACAGGAGTAACAGAGAAGAGGAAGACTCTGCATCAGGCACTAAACTTGTTGACAAAGGAGAACACTATCCAGGAGGTTGGCAGAAAACTGGCACCAGAATCTTGACTGGATAATAAATATGGATTGAATGACCTCAAAGGAGGAGATTAACTGATTGATGGTGGTAGAGGAAAAGCCTTGAAGTAGAAAAGGTATTCCAACTCCCTCATTATAACCAATGAGTTGAGCTATGAGTCAAAGTGCAATCTGTGCCAGAAAGTTAAAAAAAATTGTTAAGACCAGAAGGAAATGTCCTTAACTCAAACATTTATTGAGTACTTGTTATATACAGAATTCTCTTTAATGGGGCCACAAGAGGAGTAGCAGTCTGGTGACTGGGGTAAGGGCTCAGAATGGTCAAAAGCCTTCCCACAAGTTAGTTAGCTGTGAAGTATCAGAGCAGAGATACTTATTATACCATTGGTAATCTGTCTCCTAACTGCAAATGAGTGAGTTTTCTACTCTATCACATAGACTTTGGGTGATATGAAAGCATGGACACATCCTTTAGAGATCAGAATATTAACTGTACTAAAAGATTCACTGTTCTTGAAAAAAAAAATACTTTGCACAATGAAAAATCATAATTGAGAAAGTAATTAAAGGGGGTAAGAACCACCAAAAAAGGAAGGCAGAGATGACCATACTGGGTATTTGTCCCCATTTCCCTATTACAAATGTATTTTACATTCAGTCAAACAACTGCAGATTTACTAGAAGCTATTTATAACAGTCCTACTAGCCAGACTACTTTAGCATGAAACTGACAGTTTTATAATGGAATATGATCATATCATATCATTTGATCATATCTTTACAAAATAGGAAAATTTATCTCAGTTGAAATGCAAAAAGGCTAATACAATTAAAATTACTAAATATGTGAAATGAAAAGATGATTATGTTGTATATACTAAATTATATACTAGAAAAACTAGTATAGAATTGACACAAATACTCTCTACATGTTCACTTTACAAAAATTTTACCAGTCAAGATACTTTAACATTTAACATCATAACTAAAAAAACATAACAAAACAAAACAAAACCTGAGACATTATAATTCATTATCAAGCACTAAAATGAATCACCAGGGGGAGGGTCTGGAATCTCTCACCTTAAAGTCTTTAAAAACAAACAAAAGAAATTATAAGCTTTTATAAAATATGGCATGTCTCATTAAAAGAGCATGGGGGGGAGGGAGAGGAAGGAAGGAAGTAGGGAGAGAGAGAGAGAAAGAGAGAAAGGGAGGGAGGGAGAGTGGGAGAGAGACAGAGAGAGAGAAAGAGAGAGAGAAAGAGACAGAGAGAGAATGCATGTGCATTTATTAAGTGCTTACTATATGCTAGCCATGGTGCTAAGACCTGAGGACATAAATGTAAACAAAGAAGACTGCCCTCTAGGAGTTCATACTCTAAATAAGAGAAGGGAATAGGTAAAGCATAAAGGAAGGGTAGGGTAGGGGACAACTGCAGAGACATGGTCTAGGGATGGCATGTAAGTAGTGTGAGGAGAATCCAACTTCCTCAGACACAGTGCATGGATCCAAAGGGGGTGGGAATGGGTAGGAGAAGGAACAAAAGTAATGAAGATAAAGCCGGGCTATAATGTAGGCAGCACAGTGTGAAGACAGCTTAGTGGGGGGGTGGGGAGGGATGTCATCTGACCTCTCTTCAGTCTCAGTTGCCTCACCTGACAAGTGGCATTTCGCAAAATTATCAGCTACCTCATATACAAGTAAAATGTTTTATAAATCTAAAAACCTTTATAAATTTTAATGAATGTTATTATTTTTGTCGCCATCTAAAGGTGGTTGGGCTGTTTTTCTTTAAAAGTAGTATGATAAATAAGAATTAAAAGTTAGCTTTAGATGCATTAATTTTTAAAGTAAAGCTTAGCAGTTATCAAATGCAAAACTCAAGCACCAGTACCTCTTTGCAGTGTGGTGGTGACCCTGTGTTTCTAAAAGATATGCCAGGGGAATGGAAGCTCAACAGATTCTATCTAAGCCTAGAACACTTTCAAGTGTGTGCATACACATATACACATTGTATCTGCTCTGGTTGGCCACTGGGTGGTTAATTCTAACTCATATCTCGTTTAATTAATTAATTAATTAATTCGCTTATGCTAGCAATGGATTGTTTAGCAGACAGCAGATCTTGGTATAAAAAGATCATTTTCAAGGTCTTAGGGAATGGTGACACAGTAGAAAACCCACTGAGGGAGCACTTGTACTTAGAAAGCTAGTGCTATGCCCATAGTAGCTTTTCAATAAATACTCATCAAAATGAATATTATATAACATTTAATGCTGTTAATTTCCTTTTTAGCACATTGTGACAGATGCTCTTACAAAGAACAGGAGTTGCTGCCAGCTTGCTATAATGTCCAATGGAAACAATTTACTGTTTCTAGGTGGAAACCCAAGCCAGTAAAAGTGTGATACACCTAGATCATAACAAAAGGTACTTCATGAAGAATTCCTGAGTAGGTATGCATGTAAGAACACACATCACCAAGTTAAACTGGTTTTGATAGGTAACATATTATTAATACTGTAAATGTCACACCTGAACAGTGCAAAAAAGCTCACTATCTAAGTCATATTTCTGAAATAATTAAGCAGGCAATTATAATTTAAACAATTTCTTATTATGTGAGTTTTAGGGGAAACTGCCAAAGGAGAAATGATATCTATCCTTTGGTAAAACTACTACCCTTTAGCAAAACTATTACCCCCTTTATTCCTTACAGTTTAAAAGAAAATGTTCTTCCTGTTAAACAGTGAAATGGGTTACTAGAGGAAGCTGTGGATTTTTTTACCTTGAGGTCTTTAATAATGAATGATAGTAATTTGTTGAGGTAATTTTTAGGTGGAGGAGGATGGGTAATATCATTCTGGGGAATCTAGATGGCCTTGTGACTCCATGAGTAACATACATAATTATTTAATATCAAAATCATTCTCTCATAAATGGTAACATTAATTTAAGATTTCACAAGTTGAGGTGGATAACTGTTTTAAATCCCATTAGTGTTACCATTCTCTACCGAATAAGAACAAACCACAGGTTTGGATAAGATTTTTTAAAAAATGAGATCACACTGTTATTTTAAAGTAGACAGCATTCATTTCCTTACTGGATTTTAAGTGCCCATTTAGGTGAACAGAGCTGATTCAGCTTTTTGCTTGAAAAGCAGAATCAATCAGTCTGTCTACTTAATAACAAAGTTATAGAAAACATAAACTGTCCCTGAAAAATATACATTTAACTACCGCATAAGTTGTTTATATGCTTCTCTATTCTTTCGCATTTTCAGTTCAAAAGCATAAATATTTCTTTAGTTTTGATTTTTTTCTACCATATCTTCATGTTGCATTTCCAAGAAACTTCTAATCATGTATTTTTCATTATTCCTTTCAGCTGAGTTACACTAATATTTTAATGGAAACATCTGCTAATGTGCATTAAACTTTCTTGAGAGTGCACATGTGAATAATGATGAGCGTTTTACTGTAAAGCATATACTATATATGTAAAAAATACAGTGAGTCATTTTTTTAAGCCACCAATAGCAGAGGTCAGCTAAAAGACAATGTGCACAAAACAGCTAAACTGCATGAGGACATTTTAAATTCCAATGGCAATATGACTTCTGAAAATCCAGGTGATTTATCCTTTCCAAATCTTGGCAGATTAAATAAATCTATTCTCTGGGTAATGGCTTATTATTGTTCACAGAATAGAGAGCAGCCAAAAAATAAATGCTTACATTGTAGCACACACTTCATTGTCATATTCTTTATTCAACTCACACACGAGGAATGCTAAGTACTCTACAAATAGGGGTCTTTGAGGACAAGATGAAGATGTAACATGGTTTATGTTCCCTTAGTTAGATAAATGTTTTGCTGTAGTTTAATTATTAACATTTAGCCATTGGTATCACTTTATATAATTTGAAGATATCTCTAACACATAAATGTGGGATATTTAGATACATTTTCCAGTAATTGAAGATTTAAAATTGGGCCACTGTTGAAGTATAGATTCCAGACCAGTGCCTACAATAACTCTCACTGTATATATTTATCTTCTTGATTTCTGAGAAAACATTTTGTATTCTGACATTGAAAGTCTGTATCTTTTAATTGCTATAAAAAACAACTAAGTGCTAGGGCTGCTCTCTCCAAGGGCCGTTACATGTTACTGTAATACATATCCAGGTAACGAGCTAGTATGTGATTGAATTCCCTAAACGTTAAAATGCTCTTGCAGCCATAAAATACATTAGAGTAAACTTAAGAGCCAAACAATGTAAGATATTGTCAGTAAAAAGAATGTATTTCTGTTTTTTTCAAGTGTTTCACAATGAACTGAAATCATGTATAAGAGATACAACAATGAAAAATAATTCACCAGAATAATAAATTTACTCTTATTTTTAAAAAAAATTTAGCTCTAAACTTAGCTATAAATTTGTCTTTATGTAAGAAAGATTTCTCTACCATCTTTTCAACAAAGACCATAGTAATGCCATGAAAAAGTTTATGAACCTTTTATGAATGTGGAATAGTTCTCTTATGTTTTCAATTTCATAAATTTATAAAACTGAAAGAAAACTCGGAGATCATTTAGTCCAATCCTCTCAATGAATAGCTAATGAAATACTGGGATCAGGAAACTCTTAAAACCATCTAAACATATTAACTAGTTACCATTATGAGCAATTTTTTCCTGAACAGATATTGCAGATGAATAACGAACTGCTTCCAGAATTTAATAGGAAGAGAAAAGTAGGATGGCTTACATTCGGCAAACTGAGAATTGTATTTAATGACCTCAAACTTCTCAAAAAAAATAAATAAAGAGGCACTGTAGTACAGTGGACAGCAAGAAATACGAAGTCAAAGGATTCAAAATATACCTGAGACACTTAATTCTACGCCTTGAGGCAAGTCATAACTCTGAGAAGTTTACAGCTTCCTCAGTGATGAGAATGGCCTAGAAGACTCCCAAATCCTTTTTACTTTTAAACGTATGATCTAAAGCTGTGAAAATACAGACTGCTATGTATTCAAAGAATTAAAGATACAGGATACTGTAGAGATAGATGCATGGTGGGTGAGTAGGCTATAGCATATCACCAATGAAGAATTATGCAGGAGAGGTAGTATAGAATATATTATTAGGGATGTATAACTGGAAGAGAAGGAACCCTGGGATTACTGATAGATAGCCTACATGCTCCAATGGTACCCACACAATGACAGGAGACTGATCGCAAGCACCCTAAATGGATCCTATGGATGATATTCAGAAGAACGTGAAGGACAGACATTATGTGGTATAAAGGTACAGATCCAGCAAATGTTTAAAGCAAATATTTACTTTGTGTGAAATGACCATTTTAGGGGGGCAGCTAGGTGGCGAAGTGAGTAAAAGCGCTGGCCCTGGAGTTGGGAGGACCCGAGTTTGGTTCCAGCCTCAGACACTTAACACAAAAAACTAGCTGTGTAACCTTGGGCAAGTTACTTAACCCCAACTGCCCTCCAAAAGGCAAAAAAAAAAAGACTATTTTAACTGAATACATAATAGGAATTGCTGTTAAGTCATGTAAGAACCACCCATTAACAAACACTTCTAATATGATTAAACAAGAATCTACTGTATTCTATTATAATCCAGGCAGTAGTTTTCAAACTGGTACATGATACTATTATGAGGCACTTGTCACATGTCTCATGAAATTGGGATATACTATATCTATGACAGTGACTGGCATAGTGGTAGAGAACTGGATCTGGAGTCAGGAAGACCAAAGTTCAAATTCAGTCTCATGAACTTACTAGTTGTGTGACCCTGGGCAAGTCACTTAACCTCTATCTGTATCAGTTTTCTCCTCTATAAAATGGGGATAACAATAACACCTACCTCCCAAGGTTGTTGTGAGGATCAAATGAGATAATAATATTTGTGAAATACTCTAGCAATCCTTAAGGTGCTGTATAAATGCTAGTTATCAATTAGTAGCAGTGATGGGGTACCTGGGGTCTAGTTCAATTTGTGAAACCAGCTTGTAAAACCAGTCTGTTCAATTGTAACTGCAATTTGTCCTTTCCCACCCTTGAGCTCTGCCCCTTCTCCCTATCCCACACTCCACCTAGGCAACACCCCGTGACCCCTTTGTTCTTACTTAATCTCTTCATTTCTTCTGGGCCTGGCCCACACCCTCCTTTGTCCTTGCCTTTTGTCTCCTTCAACCTGGCCCAAATCTTATCTAAACTCTCTATTCACATGTTCCTTGGTCAGCTCTGACCTTTGTCTATGCACTGAGGCCCCTCCCTTCTGGTCAGCCCCGACAATGGCAGCCCTACCCTTTAAAGGTAAAAGTGTGTACCCCTCTCACTTGCAGGTCCCCTAAAGGACTCTTGCCCGAGAAGCGTAACAATAAACTTCTACAACTCTCCCTCCAATTAAGCCTGAGACCTTGAATTCTTTCCAGACGATATTGCAGGTTTTCTGGTCTTGAATAAAATCAGAATTCCTGCTGAACCTATTGGGATCCCCTCCCCCATCAGCAGTAACCCTAAAATGATTTGATTGAACCATGTCTTGTTCTTGGTAAACTTGCATTTTATCCTGGTGGTACTTAACAATGTCAAATATAGAGAGAGACCCAGAAGTATTGGGGAAAAGGCCAATGGATACGGTTGTTTGGGAAAAGCAATTTCAGTGGTTTTAAGGTATGAAAGTATCAAGTGCAGACAACTTTTCCTAGAAGTCTGGCAGTAAAGGATAAGCAAATAAGATTACTCGAGGAGTAGCAGGGTCAAAAAACTTTTTTGGATAATTTTTTTTTAGGTTAAAGAAATGCTAATTTGTTTATAAGAAGAAGGAAAGAATCTGGTAGAGAAGGAGAAATAGAAGATTTTTATGGGAAGAAGAAAAAGGGATGGGACTTGAAGATACAAGCAAAGTCATTAATCCCTGGAAGAAAATAAAAATACTCTGAAACCTCTTCTGAAATAATAAAAGGAGGAGGAAGAGATCAGTGAAAAGGAGAGAACTGGACAAAATGAGGCTAGAAAAGTCATTTTTTAAATAGATTAAACTTACTGTATGTAATTACAGAGGAAGCAAACTAAGACTGATGAGCAGAAGTTATATGAAGCCTGATCTGAACTCATAAGGAAGATTCCCTAATCACCAGTTTATCTGGATATAAAAGGAGCTGCCACAATAAGCAGACAGCCCATGATCACTGGATGTATACAATTAGAACCTGGATGATCACTTATCAGTAATGTTCTATAATCGGATTCAGCTTCAGGTAGGACAAACTGACCTCTAGGGTGGGGTTCAGTTCCAAGACTCTACGATGAGTTGAAGGAAGCTCTGAATTCTGTGGGAGATCCTGTAATGCCAAGCAAAGGCAACTTCCCAAGGTTCAAAATACCAGCATAGCTGCTCTCCATTTTATTCAGTGAAAAATTAAGAACAGAGAAAACCAAAATATAGCATCATTCAAAATACAGCATTCACCAAGTATAATTCAATAATCTCCAAGTACTACTCTACTCCTGGACATTATAATTCATTTAGTCAATCCTAAAGACCCTCTTCTAAGTACTACTACATCCCTAGGCTGTACATTCATTTAGTCAACCACAAAGCCCCTCTTCTCAAATGGAGATTAGTTTCCAATCATAAGTAAAATACATTCATTTGGTCCTTCACAGAGTACAAAAAAAGTCAAGTTTCCCACCCCTGGATCACAACTGAATAGGCCATCTACCCCAGAGTTACAACAAGCTTAAGCACATCATTTAATACCCAAAGAGAGGTCTTTTCTTCATCTTGACCCGAGGCAAGTTCTCAGCAATCTTTGTTCCTGGGGAGACAAAGCTTAGCAAGGCCACAAGATACATTGCCAGTGTCTTCATTAATTCATTCTCTGTCTGCAGAACAGTCCTAGGACCCCTGTAATGGGCATGTAAATTTTGAAGATCTTCCCTGCCCCTAGGCTAAAGTGCACCTGGAGCCTGGGGTGGGGAGGCTTGTTTTTCAGTAGATACTTCTTGATTGGCCAGTGGGTCAATAAGGTTGTTACATTCTCTGAGCCAGGAGAAGGGTATATAAACCCTGATTTGAGGCTTTGTTTTGGGGCTCAGTTTGAGAAGTGTTCTGTGATTTGATGAAACTCTGGGCTAGCCGTTGTCCAGAGCCCCCCGGCTTTGAAACCCAGATGTTGTTTGGTATGGATGTAATGGTTGCACAGTTTGGAAAGCTGTGTACTTGATCAGTTTCTGTCTTGATAATTCTGTTTGTATATTCTGAAGTTTGGGGTGCGGACCTTTTTCCCCTGAACGAGGTAAACGATACATACCGTGTTTCCCCGATAATAAGACACTGTCTTATTAATTTTTTGGACAGAAAAACACCAGAGGGCTTATTTTCAGGGGAGGGCTTATTTTAATGAACATTGACAGCAATTTTAATAAACAGGTAAATGTGAACAAAAAATGTACCTTTATTCAATAAGCAAATCACTGGGGAAGAACAGGATGATGCGCTCACTGCTGCAGCTCTGATTGAATGCAGCTTGGAGCGCGGCATGCGTTTCACCCGGGGGGGGGGGGGGATACAGAGGGTAGGGTAATGTAGCGTGTAGTGCAGGGGATCACCTTCACTACAGTAGCAATCTCAATAGGGCTTATTTTCGGGGGCGGGCTTATTTTAGAGGAATCTTACACAGTAAGGGGAGGGCTTATTTTTGGGATAGGTCTTATTATCGGGGAAACACGGTATCTGACTGATTAAAGTAAGCTTGTTAACCCATTTTGAGTTGCTTTCCTTTACCAAAGCAGATCCAAGAACCTGTGGTGGCAGCAAACCCTGAGGACCCTTGGGGTGCTTGCTGCTACAACCTCTGAAAACATTAGCAAAACCCTCTTCCAGGATTTCTGTAAACATACGACAAGAAAATCCTTCTTCAGGGCTTCTGAACCAACAGCAAGGTTCCAGGACCTCTGCAACAACAGCACTGTCTTTCACCAGTGAACAAATCTGGCAAAACAACATCAAATCAGACAGACAAAGTACCAGCATAACAGCCATGTCTCCTCAGTACTTGGCAGCTCTCGATGGCAGCTCTGAAAGTCCTGGGCAATTCAAACTGGCTCTCAGCAATCCTCTCAGTCTCTCTCTGCCTCCAAGATGCTGCTTCCAAAAAGTTCTTCTGCTTTTCTCTTTGCTGGTGTCTCTCTAAATTCACGTCACCAGCTCCTTCCAGTTCAGCCCTCTCTTTTCACATCAACAAGTCCATCCCACAAGTGGGATTCACAAGCTCTTTTAACACAATCAATCCAAAAACCAAGCCAATACAGGGGGATCTTTAAATTCCATTACTATTACAGATCCCTAACCTAGGGCATGGACTGTGTCACTTTTGCCTTTGGTTTTGTCAGTGCCAAGCAGAATGCCTGAACATAGTAGGTATTTAAAAAACATTTGTTGATAGATTAATTAAAAGTTTCTGGTTTTATAAACTTTATTAAAAAAAATTCAAGAATGTTCTTGGTTATAGAACACTAAATAAAATATATAATCATAATTTTGGCAAAGTTTGTTTCCCTAATTGTAGCCTCAATATACCATCTGAGATAATTCATTGAACCACAAATTCCTTTGGAAATTTTCAATAAGTCAAATATTCACTGAAATTTTTTTCCCCCTTTTCCCACTCCAACATACATACACACACACATACATACATACACACGCACAGATACATACACACACAGTGATAATAATTGGTAGTTTTTAGAAACCATATTTCCATGAAATACTCTCTTTGCTTAGAGAGCAAAATAGAGGACTTGTCACTCTCCCTCCCCTCCTCCCTCCCCTTCCCCGGGCAAATTCAGAGAATTCCTTAAGTGCAAAATATATTCCCCAAATCAAAGATGAAAAAGACACAAGTACCTTTTTTGGTCACCCTGTCTGGGTACAGAATTTCTGGGGGAGATTTTAATGTGGCTGGATGGGGGAGATAACAGCTCCAACAGCAACGTTTCCAAGGAAGAATACAAAGGAAAGAATGTAAGCTACAGTAAGGGGCAGTCTGGTATGTCCCTCCGGTGCTAGATCAGTGAATTCTGTCTATAACGGCAGTAACCAAAATCAGGTCAGAAGAAGACTTTAATTGGCTCCATCAGATTGCCTGAAGTGTATGATAGGTTTCCCAGAGGATGACTATGAGAGATGTAGGTGGATGTACCAAGTTAGGGGGTCTCCCTCTGTTCTTCCTTGTGTTCTTTTATCTCGAGAGAACCATTACTCACAGACTCACAAAACATTTAAGAGTTAGACTATAAAGATCATTTACTCTACCATGTTCATTTTGCTGACATGGAAATAGGTCTCCTTTTTTCTTTGCTCAAGAAGAGAAATGACTTGCTTAGGGTCATACAGCAGTATAAAAGCTAAAAGACTCAAGTTGTATAAGTTCTTCCCACTACACCATGGTTACTCCTTGACTCAGTTGCTGTGAGCATCTCAATGGGAACAGAATCACACTGATACTGGTGATTTGGTATGCAACTCCTACATCAGAATGGCACATGAGACTCATTACATCAGGCCAACAAGGTTTTGCTTTACTTTGGTTTATTAACACCTAGAAACAGGTCTTTAGTTTCCTCTGTAGAATCAGAAGGATGAACTAAATGATATCCAATATCCTTTATTTATAGCTCTAAGTTTCCACCACTTCTCTAGGCTTCTATAAAAATGATTCAATGAGCAAGCTGTTTATTCTTGCTCTTGCATAAAATAAAAGAAATGGAGATGGAAAACACCTCATGGGTCATCTAGGTCAATTTCTTCATTTTACAGAAGAAACTACTGAGGACCAAAAAGGTTATATTTGTTCCAGGATGATATTGAAAGAATAGGAATAAGTGGTATGGATACTGGGGGGAAATAATAGTAACATTAAGGAACCTTATTCATTGGCATGATGTTGAGAGCTATGAAAACTATACAATAAATTAGCAGATAATGTCCCCACCCTTCATCTATGTAGTAAAGGAGATGATACATACACACACACACACACACACACATAATGATTTAGCAATACATTCAGGCCACATTTAGAAAGTAGGGAGGTAGTTTATGGCATGGCCATGCATGCACAGTAGCCCAACATGAGCTCTCAATAGGTAACACCGAAATCTGAGAATGCTGCAATCATACCAATCCCCTCAAGTCTCCTGTTTATTTTATTTTATTGGGGAGGAGATGAGTTTTATAGTTTTGAGGATATTATATTATTAATATCACAGATGCTATGATAAAATTTACTTAGAAATATCTGTCCTTCAGACTGAAAGATACTACAGTGCCTTTTAGACAATCATCAGGGAGACAACATACTAGCACACATTTCAATGAGATTCCAGAAAAATGAAATGGTAGCAACACTAAATGACAGATACATCAAAATTATTTCACTTGCTATTCTAAAGTAGTTAATATCATAATGTTATCCTGTTATATTACATATGGTAACTCTTGGCCTGATTATGTATGCTACCAAATTAACTCAGAAGAGAATGCAATGTTGTTCCTTTGTCTTTTAAGAAGAGTATGTAATTCCCATATAACAATGAAAATCTATTTGTCATACAGATGAAAAGTCCTTGACAGTAGAAGCATTTTGTACAACTGGGTTCTGAGTCAGACTATGTGTGCTGTATTCAATCTCAAGGGCATAGAAATCTAAGCAATTTTCTTGTATTATTAATGGAAGTCACTGTATTATTAATAATATGCCTGGAACTAAAATGTAAATTATTAGGACACATTTAAATCTATGTCTACAATACTTGGACATGACACTGATGTGTTTCTGATATTGTTTTACTGAAATACCACGGAAAATGTTTTTAGGTATAAAAACCAGCTCATAATGACTTACAGATGTCAATACAGAGGTACCTTATTATATAAATGTCTACCATTCACCAAATTAGACTAGGTAATATCTACAGTGACTTGTAAAAAAAATTCCTTAACTACAAAATAAAGTATAGTAATTTGGATATGAAACAACAAGGCTGCTTTGGAAGGTGTTAAATAAGAAACACATGGAGAGATGAAATAGAGTTAATAATTCTGCAGAGATGACGCCCCTCAATTTGGGGATTATTCATGCTTTCCCTTCTTTCTTTTCTCAGCTGCTCACCTTTTGGATATATCTCTGTTCACAGAACCTTGACCACAGTATACATAAGAAGTACAAGTAAGAAGTGCTAAAACTCAAGCACGTCAGTTTTAGTTTTTATCATAAGCCTCAGTTATAGGGTTTGATGGAGAAAGGAAGTGACAGCTCCTGGCCAGTGTTGTTTTGGAGTTATCTACAGATTTCAATTATTCACGCTATTCCTATTTTGTGTCACCACAGAGAGTCAAAGGCTGTTACAGGCTTATGCTGAAGTCCAATCGTGGGATTGTTTTCCTGAGAGTTACTCTAAAACAGAGGCGCTGAAACTTGTCCATAGTAGTAGAGCCCTTCAATTTTAACGGAACTTTGGCAGAACCTTTATAAAATCCTCTAGAATTATCACTGTGAGAGTCAACTAATACAATATACAGTTCATTAAAACGAATAACTTTGGTTGTTTCAGGATTTCTTGAAGAACAGTTGAGAATTAACATTCTAAAACCATACATTTTAAATGGCCTGGATAAGAATGGTTTTACCCAGAGAATAAAAGGTGAGGAAATGACAATAATTCGGATTACATTACAATTAAAATATAAGCATATGATTGAATGATTTGAGCTCGCTGGTAGAAGTCTAATGCTTAGAAATGATAATCCCATGTTCTCTCATCCATTTCCATGTCCAAATAAAAACAATCACAAAAACCTCTAAAAATGTAAAAATAACTGGAATATTTAACTTGCACTATCCCTTCTCCTTTAGGCTTGAATTTCTTGTTGTTAGTTTAATTAAATGGATTTGATTGGGGCAGGGGAGGGGGGGAGAGAAGCCACTATGGAATCAAATTACAAAGTGATTCGTTAATTATGACCAAACTCTAAATTCAGTAACACAAAAATCAATTCCATTTATATCAATGACAATTTAAAACACCAAGCAATATTTGCTTATACAAAACACTGCAACTTCACATGCAATCTAAGACATGATTGCTACACTGTTAGGAGTATGTGAAGAAAATCTTGGCGGAATTGTGATTTTAAAGCTAGAAAATTATGATTTTTAAAAGTGAACACACAACAATTTTTCCACTAAGTAGCATTTAAGTAAGCAGGACCATTTTCATGCAATAGGTCATATTTTTCCACATCTCTCTTACACAGATATTGTCTCCTCTGCTGGGAATATCACTCAATACACCCTGAAACCAGCCTCTGTTGAAATTTTACTTATTCAAAATTGAACCTCCTCCATGAAGTCTTACTTGATCTCTTTAGTCTTCCATAACATTATGTCTTTTACAGCAGGTATATTTTTCTACATGTTGTAATTGTCTTATATATCTTTGTATCCTTCACTACCTTATCCTTCATGTTTTCAAATGTTAAATTATTGAAAAAACAACTCTAGATAACAAAACAATCCGGATGACTTGATATCTTAGTGATCTTGTGACTAGGCAGCAGTCCTTAGTTCTATATATGGGAAGATAAAAGATTATAATAGATCTTACAGACTTCTGTGTTATATATTAACTTATATTCAAATTAACAGAAACATAAATTTTGTCCACAGTAATCTACAATGTTTACTTTTATTGCCCAATTGTGAAATTATTCTTGAGAATAAAATACATGAGAATAAAAATACCCTACATTTTAAATTATAAGTACTTTCAAATATATGTTATTTCTGCTTAATGTGTATATATGTATATATATATATATATATATAAAATTTTTATTTTCAGATGATTTTCTAAGAGATAAGAAATGAAAATGAAACTACCCTTCTACTTTATAATCTACCTTTGGCATATGTTTATAATACACAATGCTAGTAACTACCATTATGGAGGATAGCCTAAGCTATAAATGGAGACAACTAAAACACTTTTAAAGAGCATAAGATATACAAGGATTTAAAGAATAAATACTGTATGGGAGGATCTAATCAGCTATATAGTCAGTTTCTCTATGCTGCTTATAAATTTAGATTTAATATGAAGTTTTTGTGAATAAAGACTGTTACTTTAGCTAAAAGTTGATAAAGGACATAGTGATGGGATACGCACAGTATTCTTTCAATTGTTTTCAGTCTCGTTTTTGCCCTAGTTCAGATGACCGGAACAGAAACAGGGCAGTGTAATGGAAAGTGTTGGACTCTGATTTAGGAGACACAGGTCTTAGTTCCACCTCTATCATTTACTAGCTGTGTGATCTTGGTCAAGTCCCTTAACTTCTGAAAGACTGTTTTTTTTTTTTTTCATTTGTAATATATTACTATTTATAATACTACTATTCATGCTATCTACTTGTAAATGACTTGTCAGGAAAGAATTTTGCCAACCTATATATAAGTGTGAGCTATATAAGTACAATATATAAATAAGTTATTGTCATTTTAACTTCATCATTTAATGTTTATGCTACTCATTTAACATTTAGCAAATGTGACTGTGTATTATTAGTTTTCTATTTTAACCCTCTCTCCCTAAGTAGGTTATAAACTATTTTGAGGCAAACACCATGCTCATACTTTAATGAATTTGTCAAATGATCCCAGAAATGATGAGCTGTCAGATTCATGTGTTGGTCTAAGTCATGAAACATTTTGGCTTGAGTTTAATCTTATCTGTACCTGACAAAATTGAGGAAAAACATCTAAAATGTCTATGTTGAATATACTAACCTTAGAGATACATCTTTCTTCTCAATATCCAAACAGATGCTCAATATGTACAGACTTAAATGAGCACAAGACTTTACATGGTCATGTGTGCATGTGCACGCACATGTGTGTGCTATCTATATCCTGTTTCTACCTAGCTGTTTGCACTTTGCCTCCCCCATTAGACTGTGAGCTCTCTGAGAGTAGGGACTGGGTGTTTTGCCTTTCTCTGTACTTAGCTCAGCATTTGAATGATATGTGACATGGAGAAAATCTATGAACTATCAGTTCCATGATAGCAGGAACTATGTCTTAGCTAAACTCTTCATTTCTCCCCCCAGGTAACACAGTGCTCTCTAACAAGAGTTGTTTAATAAATATTTGTTGAATGACTAAATAAAAACCAAAGAATTCTTACAATGAGAAATTAGGGATGATGGAGGCATCCTAAGGAGTTACTCCAAGAAGATAGGTCACTTGCTTAACTATGTTTAGTCTAAGTCTAAAATGTTATTACTAAATAACTCAAAGCCTAATTTAAAAATCCTTTATAACCATTTTCCTATTCTCACTTAACATTTACTTTATTTAGAAAATAGTCAATTTGGAAAACATGAACTAAAAATTTCCTAAAAAACTCACCAGTTACAATATATCTCATATTCTTTGTACAAGAAGCAAAACTGCTCCATTATAACATTAAAGGAAAATTTATTTTCTTATATTCGAATATACCTATGCATCACCCATTATGAAAAAAATTTGGAAAAATATTTTGAGACAATACAAAACTATAATGGAAAAGCTGCCATTTTCTTTTAAAATATTTCTCTTTTGGGGCAGCCAGATAGCACAGCAAGTAAGAGCACCGGTGTAAGGGTTATGGGATTTAAAGATCTTCCATGCATAGCAGGAAGGGGCGGAGCAAGAGGAAGCAGAAGCCAAGCTAGAGTTCCTGCGGTGGCTAGCAGTGGCGGCGACGGCGGCAGCAGCAGCAGAGGTAGCGGCAGTGGCAGCACGAAGCCCTTTTTGAGTCAGCCAGAATTTCTGCTAAGGACTCCTGCTGAGGACTGCCAGGGGCTGCTGGGAGCACGCTTCCTGGACGCTGGGTGGTTGCTGTGAGTGGGGAGAGGAGGACCTTTGCCTGAGGTAGCCTGTTCTGTTTTAAAGGCTTGAGAATGTGGGTGCTTTCTACTTTATCTACCTGTGCCAATGTCATAACTACTCTGATGGCTTTCACTTTCTGGTTTTGGGACTCAGTCTTTTGGTATCTTAATAAATTTTCTAGTTTATTTCCCCAAATGGCAAACCTGATGTATTTTGTGATGGATAATTATATCAGCATATCTGTAATTTCCATAGGCATTGTGTATATGGCATTGCTGATACAACCGGCCCCAGTGTTGGGATGACCTGGGATTAAACCCAGGCTCAGACACTTAGCACCACACCCAGAAATAACGGGCCGTGTAACTTTGAACAAGTTACTTAACCCCAATTGCTTAAAAAAAAAAAATATATATATATATATATATATATATATATTTCTCTTTTAACTTTTTTGCTTCCATAAGCTAGAAAGAACAGCAAACTAGAGGGACAAGGATGGATGTGAAGCCAGAAAAAAGAAAGTTTAGAGAACAGTGTTACAGAGTTAAGACATGAAAATTAATGATAATAAATATATTCATATGGTTGGACACATTTTAGGAGGGCAAGAAACAAAATGTGTCTAATTACAATTGAATGCCAATTTTGAGAGGTTTTAAAGTTAACTTCAATATTGTTAATTTAGTGCCATTTTTACTTAAAATCTCTATGCAGACAGGCTGTTCTTTCATAAATGGATCTAAAGACAGCTTTGAAAGCAAAAAAAAAAGCTAATGCTGACAGGTTCCCTTTTAAAATTAGGAAATTTGCTTCGGGTTGGATGTGTTTATGGAAATAAGTATAACTATATACATACAGTGATTATAGGCATGTATTCAACATAAGTTTTCTTTGAATGCAAATAGAAAGAGGTTTTGCAACATAAAATAAGATTAAATATGATAGAATTAAAATAACAATTTTGGCCTTGGCATTGATTACTGCTTGACATTTTGTATGTAGAATTCACTGGTGAAAAAATGAGGTGGAGATCGGAATACTGACAGAAGAAAACTTGTCATTTTACTAGGAATGTATTTAGCAAGTAATTTTAAAAGAAGACTGACACTAATCTTTCAGGAATGTTTCCTTCTAGCTCCTGAGGAACAGATATCAGAATATGGATACAGTCAACACATACCCTATCTTTTCTATGTCTTAAAAGCAAAATTCTGATTTAAAACATGTTAGATATCATAATGCCCTAATTTCTAATCAGATTAGACTAATAAAACACAAAGTGTAAAAAGCTATTACATTGCACATAATTATTTTATTAAAGATTTCTTTACCTGCAGATGGCTGGGAAACATTCTTGAAGTCCCTTCTTTTTAACTAATGATCCTTCAAGACAGTACATTATAATGTCCATAACCTTTGGGAGGAAAAGTCAAAGATCTGACATTATTTTCAAATAACTAATTTCCTTTTTAAAAAAACTTATTTAATTCCTACTTTTCCCACTTTTTAATGTTTATGATTTTAAAAAAGTCTTTGAAATATTTTGTTTTTATGTTACATTTACCAATCACACTAAAGTGAGAGGTAACAAAGTAAAACAAGTAAAAGTAACAGTATCATTGACCCCCATTGAAAGTACATGCAACATTCCACATCTGTACCACTCAAAGAAAATTTCCTCATTGGCTGTATACAAAAATCTAAATGTCTCATCTTAAAACCTCTTTGTCATGGAAAGCATCAATGTTACCTAAAACCATAGATGATCATTGTATTGATCATAATTTTTACAACTTCAAAGCTATTGGCCTTTCCCATATTGTTATTGTGCAAATTGTTCTCTTCGTACAATTTTCATCAGTTTTTAAAGTCTTCAAAATTATTCATTTTTATATTTATATTATACTATAAATTGATCTTATATTTCTGTTTACTGCTCTTTGACTCAGTTCATTTAAGTCTTTCCATGTCTCTCTGAAATCATCTATTTCCCTCTTTCTTACAGGACAATTCCATTACATTCATATACTACAATAACTTATTCAACCACTGCTTGATAGATGGACATCCCCTTAGTTTCCAGTTTTTGTTTGTTCATCACAAAAAAAAAAGTTGCTGTAAATTTTTTTTTGTACATATAGCACTTCTTCCTCTTTCTCTGGCCTCTTGTGCGTACAGGAATGGTCAAAAGGCAAGTACCATCCAGTAACGTTCTGTGGATCATGCTAAATCACTTCTCAGAATGGCTGCACACACTAACAGGAACACAGCTGTTCATCAATCATAGCTATTTTCCCATGGAAAAATTATACTAATATGTACAATTTTCCTTTTTTGTCACATGTGCCAATTTTTTTTTAATGCTTTATTAACTTCTGATTTTCATCATCCATTTCCGCCAGATTTTGAGTTACAAATTTTCTCCCCATTTTTCCCCTACCCACCCCTCAAAAATAGCAGTCCCACAGGATATCCCCTCTTACAATCTGCTCTCTCCCATATTTTCTCCCATACCCCTTTTGACTTTTCCAGGGGGTCTCTATGCCCCAGTGCCTGTATATCTTATTTCCCAATTACATGTAAGATGGTATTAATAATAGTATGTCATATATATATGTATATATATTTTAATATTTGATTTTAAAACTTTCAATTCCAGATTCATTGCCTTCCTCCCTTGTCACCCACCCTTACTGGGAAGGTAAGCAGTTCAGTATAGGTGGTACATGTGTGCCTAATGTAAAACAATAACATAGTAGATGTATTGTAAAAGACTAACTATATTTCCCTCCCTCCGATCCCACCTCCCACTTGTTCTATTCTCTACTTTGATCCCATCCCTTTTCAAAAGTGGGTGCTTCCAACTTGCCATCCCCCCAGCCCGCCCTCCCTTCCATCATCCCCCCTCTCATCCCCTCCCCCCCACTCTCCTGGAGGGTGAGATGCCCTATTTAGTGTGTATTTCATTCCCTCCTCAAGCCAGATTCAATGGGAATAAGGTTGACCCATTCCCTTTTGCCTTCCTATTATTCCCCTCCATTGTAACCATTTTCCCTTGCCTCTTCTGTATGAGATAGTTTACCCCATTCTGTCTCTCCCCATCTCCTCTCATTATATTCCTCTCACCTCTTAATTTCACCTTTTAAGTATCATCCCTTCCTGTTAAATTGGTCCTGTGCCCTCTATCTATGTATACCTGTAAACATATATACATATATTCACATATGTATTCATATGCCCACATACTCTCATATACAGACATATATATATATATATATATATATATATATATATAAAGCCTTAAATTACTGAGAAAAGTTTTATAAGCTACAATTTTTGTTTTTCCATGTAGGAATCTTAATAGTTCAACTTTGATAAGTTCCTTATGATTTCTTTTCCCTGTTTACCTTCTCATGCTTCTCTTACTTCTTGTATCTGAATGTCAAATTTTCTATTCAACTCTGGTTTTTTTTCAGCAAGAATGCTTGAAAGTCCTCTATTCCACTGAATGACCTTATTTTCCCCTGAAACATGATGCTCAGTTTTTCTGGGTAGGTGACTCTTGGTTTTAATTCCAGCTCCTTTGACCTCCGGAATATTATATTCCAAGACCTTTGATCCTTCAGTGTAGACGCTGCCAGATCCTGGGTTATACTGATTGTGTTTCCACAATATTCAAATTGTTTCTTCCTGGCTGTTTGTAATATTCTCTCCTTAATCTGGGAATTCTGGAACCTGGCTATAATATTCCTAGGAGTTTTCTTTTTGGGATCTTTTTCAGGAGGTGATCAGTGGATTCTTTCAACCTCTATTTTGCCCTCTGGTACTAAAACATCGGAGCCGTTTTCTTTGAGAACTTCGTGGAGGATGATTTCTAGGTTCTTACTTTGGTCATGGCTTTCAGGCAGTCCAATAATTTTTAAATTCTCTCTCCTGGACCTATTTTCCAAGTCAGTGGTTTTTCCCATGAGATATTTCACATTGCCTTCTATTCTTTCATTTGTTTGGATCTGTTTAACAGCATCTTGATTTCTCATAAAGTCATTAGCTTCCATTTGCTCCAATCTAATTCTGAAGAAATGACTCTCCTCATTGAGCTTTTGAGATTCTTTTTCCATCAGGAAAATTCAGCTTCTTAAGGCATTCTTCTCCTCATTGGCTTTTTGAGCCGCCTTTGCCATTTGAGTTAGTCTGTTTTTTAAGGTATTTTTTTCTTCAGTCAGGCTGTTGACTCTCATTTCATAATTTTCTTGCAGCATTCTCATTTCTCTTCCCAATTTTTCCTCCACTTCTCTTATCTGCTTCTTAAGGTCCTCTATGGCCTGTAACCAGCTTGTATTTTCCTTTGAAGCTTTTGGTGCAGGAGTTATGACTTCACTGTTTTCCTCCTGTTCCATGCTTTGCTCCTTTTTGTCCCCAAAATAGGAGTGTATTGTTGGAATCTTCTGTCTGCTTTGTTTCCTTTGCCTGGTCATGTCACCCCTCAGTCACTTGACCCCTGGGCTTTTTGCCACAGTAGGCCTCTGCCACCAGACAGGGGAGCTTTTGTCCCAAACGCTGGGGATTTCTCAGCTGCCAGAGGTATTAGATGGGTGCCCTCTCTGAGGTCTCCACACGCTTTGGCAAGCTGGACACACACCCCAGGACCTCCACCCTAGACTGCAATCCAGATCCAAGCAGGTTAAAGCAAGAGTGATTACCCCTCAGACTGCTGCTTGGTCCCCCTACACTCTGCAGGCCAGGAGCTGAAGCTGTCACGTGACACTGGCTGGCTGTGCCCCCCTCTCAGCGGCTTCTCGCCCCAAGGGTAAAAGCCACGCACTCCACTTACTGGTCCCAAAGTCCAGACTGCACTGACCTCTTACTCTGTCCTTCGCATCTATGTGTTGATAAATCTGGAAATGGCCACAGCTGCTGCTGACCTGGAGTCCCTCTGGCCAGCGGCTGGTCAGGCCCACCCTAGGGCTAAAGCCTTGGCGTGGGGCTGGGCTCAGCTCCCAGAGCACCGTGCTGGATTCCTGCTGACCTGCTGGGCTGTCCTCAGCGGGAGGTTAGCTTCTCTGTGTCATTTTGTGGGTTCTGCAGCTCCAAAGTTTGTTTAGAGTCCTCTTTTTACATGGATTGGGGAAGGTGGAAGCCGGAGCCGTGGGAAGGTCATGCTTCTACTGTGCCATCTTGGCTCTGCCCCCCACCTGTACCAATCTTATGAATATGAGGTAGAATATCTCAGTATTGCTTTATTTTGCATTTCTCTAATTAGTAGTGATTTGGAGCATTTTTTCATATGGTTACAGGTGGCCTGGGCTGCTTCCCTTGAGAATTATTTGTTCTGGTCTATAGATCATTTATCAATTGGAGAATGGCTCTTATCCTTATAAATATGAATCAATTCCTTATATAGCATATCATGCCAAATCTACATATAAATTCAGATAAACTTGCAGTAAAGATCTTTTTCCCAATTATTATCCTATTTTACAAAAACTGCTTGAAAAACTGGACAGTATGGTAGAAATTAGATTTAGCCCAATGCTTCACAGCTTATACAAAGATAAGCTCTCAGGGGCTATATAAAAGAAGCATGAAAAATTAGAGAAATAGAGAAAACATTAACTACTAGATTTATAGGTAGAAGAAAAGTTCATGACCAAACAAGTGATGAAGAGAATCACAGAACATAAGTGGATTATTTTGATTATATAAAATTTAAAAACTTCTGTAGAAGCATATTCAATAAAGTTAAGATTAAAGAGGAATGCATGTTAACTTTTGAGGTCAGTTATTTACAGATTGGTATAAGCAGCAGAAAGAGTTGTACTTTATGAATAGGTACTGTATTTGTTTTGTTTTACTTACAAAGGTGGATGTACATGAGAAAATTGCATTGAAAAATTACTCTGGTCTAGCTTTAGCCCATAAACGGAACTATAAATGGAAATTGTCAGTTACTTTGTTTAAACTAGAAGTTTAAACAATAAAAAATTCAGTAATGATAGGACATTCAAAGGACTACAACCACTTCCAGAAGTTGATATGAACTCTAAATATTACATACTAGGAGGAAAACGCAGTTGGCTGCATTATATTGTACTGAATATTTGTTATCTTTTTATTTATTGGGGAAATTTATGATAATACCTCAACCAGGAGATCAACAACATCTGTGGGCATTTTTTCAATAAGGATTTCAATGACTCTCAGGATCTCCCCTTTAGCTCGAGCAAGAGTTGTAGTGTGGATATTTTGCTGTGACTGGGTGTTCGCTGCTAGAGCAGTATGCCTATGTACCTACAAAAAGGATGAGAAAATATTATATTGGTCACTCTATTCATATTTCATTCAATCTTATATTTCTCTATAGGTTTCTGCTTACATATTATTAAACCTTTTGACAAAAAAGCAGCAAAAACGTAATAAAAACATCTAGCATATATAGCACTTTGAGATTTGTAAAGCACTTTACAAATATTATCTGATTTTATTCTCATAACTCTTGGAGGCACATGTTATTATTATTCCCTTTTTACAGATGAGGAAACTGAGGTAGAGAGAGGGTAAGTGATTTGCCCAGAGTCACAAAGCTAGCAAGTATACAAGAAACATCTGCTAGATTTGGACTTAGGTCTTCCTGGCTCAACATTTTCCAGGTCCTCTTGCTGCCTCTTTGGGTTAGGTAAGGAAGTATTTAAAAATTCACCTAATAAAAATTGCTAACTTCCACAGTATTATATGATTTACTAAGCAATATTAACAAAAGACAATTTTTATGCCTACCATTTATATGGCTAACACAGAACCAAACATACAAAAAAAACATAAAAAAAAATAGATAGGCAATGCTGAATACCTTCATTTTAGTGTCTGTGTACATTTCACATGAAAATGTATTGGTGAAAAACCTTTCTATGAACTAGTGAAATTATGAAACGTTATACACCTATAATACATTAATGTACATTACACATGCCATACACATACAGAGATGTCAGCACATACTAATACTATTTACCATATAAGAGGATTGACTATAAGGTATAGCTGTCTTGGATTTTAGCCAGAGGTGTGGGGTTTTTAAGGACATGTCAAATTTAATATGAATTATAAGAAGGTATCAGTATATTACATGTATTTATTAAGGTTAAATATAAAATAGAAGGCAATGGTTACATTAAACAGAAAACATTATTTAAGTGAAAGCAACAGCTCACTTTTGTATAGTACCTTAAAAGATACAGTGTTTTATCAACAACCATCAGAGGGTACTGGGTATTAGCAAAATAGTACAAGTCCTAAGACTCCCACTTTACAGATGAGGAAAGTGAAGCTCATAAAGGTTAACTGACTTATTATCCATAGTTACATAGTTGCAAAGCCAGGATTTAAATTCTATTCTTCTGATTTCAAATCCAGTGATTTTTCGACTATATGCTACAATGCCTCTTTTTTTTTTGAAATTTGAATCTACCTCCCTGATATCTCTTCCTATATAGCATGTAGCAGGAAAACCAAAGGAGGCGGGACAGAAAGGTAAATCAGAGAGAAAGAAATGCCACCACCTTCTTCAGGGCTCAGGAAAACTATCAGGTTCAGCACCTTCTGTGTTTTACAGAAATTGCACAAACCCATGCCTTTTATCTGTGCTACTTCTTCAAAAATAAGGAAAGAAATTGTGGGTGAACTTGTGTCAGAATGGGCCACAGTTTACTTTGGAAAGGAGAAGGGTGCATGGAAAATAAATAGAGACAGTGCAGTACACTAGAAAGGTGAAATTGCAAATAGGAAACATGGGTTTGAGGTGTGGTTTGTAAGCCACAATGTCTCTGACCCTCAGTTTCCTTTTCTGTAAAACAGGTATAATATGAGCAGGGACTATCTTTTACATTACTTTGTATTGTAGCCTGGCACATAATAAGCTTGTCGATTTGATTTTACACAATACCTAACTCAGTGTGGTTATGAAGAAAGCACTTTGTGAACCCTAATCCCTTAATTATTAGCAGTTAAATAATTAGTAATTAAGGACTTAATAATTAAGAAGCTTAATTATTAAAATGTAGAAATAACATGGTAAAAACAAAACTATAGGGAGAAATATCTACCCTTTGGTTATATTTACACATACATGTAAACAAGTTCATATTGCATTTTGTTAGCCTAGAGGAAAATGACTGAACCTGTTACCTAAAAGGGTCTCAGTTATTTCCTCTGTAAAATGAGAGGACTGGATTAGATAATCTTTAGAGTGCTCTTGAAGTTCTAATTGGGCAGGCAGGGTGGCACAGTAGATAAGAGTACTGGTTCTGGGAGTCAAGAAGATTCATCTTTGTAAGTTCAAATCTGGCCTCAGACACTTGCTAGCTGGGTGACCCTGGGCAAGTCACTTAACCCTGTTGGCTTCAGTTTCCTCATCTGTAAGAATGACCTGGAAAAGAAAATGGCAAACCTTCCAGTATCTTTGTCATGAAAACCCCAAAGAGGGGGCATTACAAAGAGTTGGACCTGACTAAAACGACTGAACCAATGAATGAAGCTCTAATATGTTGTGATGTTCGTGGAAATACATTTCCATTGCTGACTCTGAATTATATAAGCAAAAAAGGTTTTGTGGGGTGGTGGTCAAGGAGTCACCCTCAAAAGCCAAGAAGACCTGGGCTCAAGACCACTTCTGATACATAGGAACATATGACTCTGATCTAGAAGTCATTCTGTTTAGCAATGAGTTGCTTCTCTAAATTACAGAGAAGGAATTGATCTAAATTGGTAGAGGGAGTTTCCTTATCTGAGAATTCCCCCAAACCAAGGAAATCACAAGCCTTATCCCAGAACTACATTGTTTTCCTCATCAGATGTATACTCCTTGAGGGCAGGGACTGTCATTTGCCTCTTTGGTATTCTCAGTGTAGGCACAACAGAGGTTACTTAAGGTTTGTTTCATGATTGATTAGTGATTGACCCTAACCCAGTGAGCTATTGAGTGAGTGTTTAGGTCCATTCAAAAGCTATTTACTGAGTTTCCATATAGAGAAGATCTGGGGGCAGCCCTTAGTTCAAGATCTAAGAATTGGTAAGAGTTGGTACTCCTGAGCGAACTTGTTTAGTTCTTAGAAATCTCTCGACTACTTGAAAAACAACCCAAAGTGCATAGCCAACTCAGTAAGTTCATCTTAGCCTATGTAGGACAGCATACCA
Source organism: Petaurus breviceps papuanus (assembly GCF_028583685.1). Taxonomy (NCBI): domain Eukaryota; kingdom Metazoa; phylum Chordata; class Mammalia; order Diprotodontia; family Petauridae; genus Petaurus; species Petaurus breviceps. The sequence goes on from NW_027185665.1 coordinate 7,049,481, forward strand.
CTTATGAGACAGAAGAAAACCATTTTTAGTATTCTGAATCTTGTCTTTCCTTCCCTTCCTCCCAAACTGCAATCAAATATTTACTGGAAAGATCAATTTTATTGTTCTTTCCTTGAATTTCAGAGAGGTAGTAACATTAGCCCATTATACTATAGCCAATGTTGAGATCAACTCTAGTTTTGACCTATAGCAAAGAAAAACAATTAGTAACTTCAATTATATTTTCATTTACACATCTATTGTCATGGCAAACTAGCTGATTTTAAATAAGCAATTCCATTTTGATTATAAGCAAATCCTTGGTAAGTAAGTTGTTTATATTTCAATTTAACATAATGACTAAGCACATATCTATACAGTACAAGCTAAAATACTAGATTCTCAGGGGACACAAAGGTGAACAATGCATAACCCTTTTTTCATAAGGAAATTATAATCTAAACTGTTTGAATTTAAGGAGTCTTGAGTGTCATGCTAGGAAACCAGAACCAATAAGAAATGTTTGTTTTTTTAAATTACTAACTTTGAGAAAAAGAATGTACACAAAGTGAAATAAATTAATCAGCTAATTTTTTTCTGCCGTAGACATTAACTACTAGTTAGCCTTTAGTGTAAATGAGCTTATTCATTCATCCATATTAATTTCTCTACTTTAGCAATAAATAGTTATTATTCTACAGGTTTAAATTTCAATATTTAAGGACTGAATGTTAAAATCAAAGTATTCTTTTGGAGAGAGAGGCTCAGGAATTACTCAAAAACTCCTCTTACCTCCTTGGCAATAGTTGTGATAAAGGCGGGTGGTCTGGCAGTGGCAATGAGTGAGAGGGCATGTCTTGCAGAGCGGGCAGAGTCAGCTGCTGGGCTCAGGGGCAGCCCCATTGTGATGCTAAATGAGGATCAGACAAAAGAGAAAAAAAGAAAGGCATTAGAAATATAGACTGAAAAGATTAGACACAGCTTATAATGTCAGTTCAAGGTCAATGGGAGCACTCAAACAGTTAGAATATAATGGACTGACAACAATGAGCAGTGATTAGGAGTCAGGGTGTTCTAGCATCAAATACAAAATCAAATAATTAACCGTGAAGATTGAAAACAGTGTGTGCATCTGTCCAAACTGTTAAAAAAGCCTTGTTAACAAATTATCAAGCCCTAGAACTGAATAAATATCACAAAGCATAAAATAAGTCAAGAAAGAATGTCCTGAAAAGTTTTTTTTTTCTTTTACATTTTCCTTTCTAAACTCAAAGAGAATATATATTCAAAAGTCAGGATTTGAGACATGAAAACCAAAAGTTTTCTAAATAGCATTAATACTCAGATAAACCACCAACAAATGAAAAGGACAAAACTATTTCTGTCATTTGTGATGTTATGAGATGTTCTAAGTAAGACTGGCTTACCTAAACACAATGCTTAGACAACCTGTATTGTTGTTTTTGCTCAAAATACAAGACGTATTTGTAGCAATACATATGGCACAGTAACTGATACTGACATTCTACAGAACAGAAAAGATGAGGCATAAGATATTTTAGGTTGTGGATAAGGAAGGATGCACATTAAAATCAACATCTTCCAATAATGAAAAAATAAATATCACTATTAGCTAGTGAAATGATGATGTGCCAAGTTTCACTGCACCTCTATTTCTCCCAATCAGTTATACTAATGTCAAAGTTAAACATTTTCTTCTCTCTCTGCAACCCTCATTGATCACAATGGCAAATATATAAATCCAAACATGATGACTTCTTTTTAAAGTGCTGGACATAACTGCACATTAATCATATAAGGAATTTTCTTACATAAGGGAAACAAAAAATTTTCTAGCCTATAATATAAATTCATGTTTTAGAAACTATTAGAGATAAATGAAGGACTAAAGAATGCTGCTAAAATGAGGATTCATATCTCAAGCAAATGAACTTTAAAATCTCAAATTATAAAAACTTGCTTCTCCCAAATTTATCTAAGTTTCAACGTTTTTTAACTTTTTTGGTACCAGAAGCATAGCCATTTATAAAGGTGTTCTTTAAAAAAAAAAACCTTTCATAATATTTATTGAAAATGTACTTTTAAAATATACATACAACCACATATATTATTCACATATAATTTAACATAATTAACCTTGCAGATAAAGATATTTATATATAACACTTAGTTATTTTACCCTTCAGATATTTAATGTTCAATATCATTTAAAGTGGAAGAGAAAGGGATAGGAGAAAAATTGTGGAGAGACGGACAAGTGCAACTGAGAAATGAAATAGTGAAAAAAGATCTTTTCCATACAAAAGGATACTTCTGATTGACTAACAAACATTGGCCTCTCTCAAAAAAGGTGTTAGGTGACTCTCTGATAAGCTTCAGTTTGGTCAACCTTAAAAGACTTTTATAATCTGACCTAAAATTGGTTCAGACCTTTGGACAGCTTCCCTGGGCTTCACCAATTTTAACCCAAATTCAATTCAACAAGTACTAAGTGACTAATATAGAACTAGTATTGTGGTTTGAGTGTTTTATTTGAATTAGTTTAAGTTACTGAGTAGGACAGATCCATGTACAAATGTAAATTTATAAAACTTAACATTTAAAATTGTAAAATTTACAAATGTAAATTTAAAATCACATTTCAAAATAAAAACGTTTTTGAAATTAGCCATGCTAGTATTTCTGTCCATGAATGTGAAGGTCTTGACGGTATTAATAAAGACAAAACACAAAAGAATAATTTAGTATATGGAATTTATAATGTATCCAAAAATATTTAAAACCATAATAAAGTTTCCTAGGCTTCATTTGATGTATTATGTCTACTCCAAGACTCTGAAAGTATTTTGTATATTGTTAGTGTTTGATGAATACTTGTTTTAAAATCTACAAAATTTGTTTCAGAATTAACTGATATTAAAGATAATGTTAACATCATAGAAGCTGATAATTTCTAAGAAACTAAAGTTAAGAAACAAAATCATTCATTATAATAGAGACCCCTTTAAAACAGAGCACCTAAGCAATGCCACTTTGACAGATTTGAGGTCTCCTCCATTTGGGTTGCCCTGCATGGCTGCAGGTCACAACCTACTCATATCTTCCATGACGAACCAGTATCTAAGATTGTCCATAAACTTCCCATAAAGGATCTACCCAACATGTCTGAGGCATTTTTCTGGGTCTTCTCATATGTGATGGACAAGAAGAAAGTTCTTGGGCTGTTCACTTGGTACCCACTTGGTACATGACTTTTAGATCTTTTGTTTATGGACATTCCTGTTTTGTGACTAGTACAAATTATGCTACTTCTTGCATGCAAGTTATAATGGAAATATGCTGCAGCCTACATTATACCCATTGTGCATTTTTCTTTTACCCTTCAATTATCTGTAATTCTGATTCTTCTGAAATTGCAGAGTTTCCATAATTTAAAGTCAGGCAATATTATTAGAAAAATATTAGAGATTAAAAGTCTTTTGTAGTAGGGCACAGCTTGAGATCATTGTCAAATATCACTCCACAGCTGTAGGTTCTTGTGTAAGTTCACTGAAAATAATCATCAAACTGATTTTTTAAAAAAATTAACTGGTTTTTATTTTATTTGTCTATATTTTAAATGAATTATTTTGTTATGTAATGCATTAAAACATATGCACCATAAGTTTATTTTAAAAATATTTTTGGGGCGGCCAGGTAGCACAGCAAGTAAGAGCACCGGCTCCAGTGTTGAGAAGACCTGGAGATCGAATCCCGGGCTCGGACACTTAGCACCCACCCAGAAACACCTGGCCTTGTAACCTTGAGCAATTTACTTAACCCCAATTGCGGGCGGCCAGGTGGCTCAGCAAGTAAGAGCACCGGCTCCAGTGTTGGGACGACCTGGAGATCGAATCCCGGGCTCAGACACTCAGCACCACACCCAGAAATAACTGGCCGTGTAACCTTGAGCAAGTTACTTAACCCCGATTGCTTAAAAAAAAAAAATTTTTTTATAATTACATTTAAATATAATTAGTTTACATTTTATTTGATACATTTAAAAACATTCTTCTGAGAACAGGGTCATTACGTTTACCAGATTGCCAACAGAGTCCATGATACCAGAAAAGATTACCTGCACTGGAGGAATATGATATGTACACAAGTGAGCAAAAATAAAGCATATACATAATCTTACAAAGCACTTTCAAAGGGAAGAGTGCTAATAACCTGGAAGGATAAAGAAAGGTCTCGTGTAAGATTTCACACTGATACTGAGGAAGGATTCTCTTTGAAGGAAAAATCCTGTGAGGTATAGGTGAGCACTCTTTGGGTTTTTTTGTTTTGTTTTGTTCTATTTGCTTTGTTGTTGTTGTTGTTGTTTTGCCTTTTGGAGGGCAAGTGGGGTTAAGTAACTTGCCTAAGGTCACATGGCTAGTTTTGTGTGTGTGTGTGGGTGTTGTGTCTGAGGCTGGAACCAAACTCGTGTCCTTCTGACTCTGGGGCCAGCACTTTACTCACTTGCACCACCTAGCGGCCCAAGCATTCTTTAATATACATGGGAGACTATCTCTATTAAATCAATGAGGTGGGACATGTTATATTACATATGGAGAACATCTAGCAAGACAGTGACTGGAATGGACCCTGCGCTGATGTGGAATAATATGAATTAAACTTGAAAGTGGGAGACAGAGTAAAGGGCTTTAAATGTCAGACTGAGAGGGCTATATTTTGTCCTTTAGTCAAGGGGGGAGTTACAGAGGATTTTTAGTGAGGATGGGGATGGTCACACGATCAGATCTGTTTTATGGATATTAATTTGGCAATTAGTTATGTGAAGGATGGTTTGGAGAAGGAAGAGACTTAGAGCAGGGAGACGAATTAGGAGGTCACTCATTAGACTAGTCTAGGTGAGAGGTAATGAGCACGTACACTAGGGTACAATGGAGAGATGGAGTAGATGCAAGAGATGTTGTGGAGTTAGATGGAGAAGATTTGGTAACTGGTTAGATATGCAAAGGGAGTGAGGAAGATGGAAGAAATAAAGCAAGAGAACGGGGAAGTTTGGAGGACAGATGAATTTAGGGGAAAACACAACTCCATTTTGTACATGTTGAGTTTGAGATAAAGTAGATTCAAGGTGAGATAACCAGATGGGAGCTGGCAATAAGAAATTGGCATCAAGAAGAGAGATTAGGGCTTAGATATGTAGATTCTGGAGTCCTCTACATAAAGATGATAGCTGAACCCATGAGAATTGAGATCAAGATAGAGAAAAAAAAAGCCCAGGAAAAGAGACTTAGGTGCTGCTCACATTTAGCGAGTGAGCAGAAGAAAAATGACCTAGAAAACAAGCCGGAGTGGTCAGACAGATAAATGTATTGTTTGAATTGCTTGTTCGGATGCTGAGCCCAATATGGACAATATGCATTCTTTATCCATTTACTTGCTTCTAAATGAACAACCATGGCAGTCTCTTGAGTAGCTACTGGTCTTCTTGAGGAGGCCTCATATTCATAGGATACTGAAATAACTGAATATTCAGTCAAGTAACTGGATTTCCCTCCCTACTTTCCTATCATCCGTAACATGATCTTTTCCTCAGTCATCCAGGCTCTGTATCTCACAGTGATTTCTCAGAGTTACAGCCAATAAACATTCACTAAGCACCTATGTGCAGAGTATTACAACAACTAGATACTGGAAAATGGCTGGAACTGGGTACCAATGCAGGAAACACTGAGACAGAAAGAGTTCCCAGTGATCTCCAGGGATCCCTAAACTAATGCAGGGTACAGGAATGGTTGTTATCTGGAAGCTCTGTTGCCCACCACTCACTTGTGGTTCACATATCCAGAGCGAACTAAGGAAGGAAGCTGAACTGAGGGGCAGCACAGGGGAGGGAGCCCCAGCTGTGTATTGAGAAACAAGTTCAGAAACAACAGGAGCTGAATGGCTTTGATCTCTGGAAGAGACCTGAGAGTTCATTTAGACCAAATACTTATTTTACATATAAGAAAAGAGGCCCAGAGCAGGCATTCAGGTAGTAAGTGGCAGAAACAGGATCTCAGCCCAGGACCCCAACCCTCCAAATCTAGCACTTCTTTCCACTACAAATTAGCCACAATATCTAGCTAATTCAGACTATGAATGACACTCTAGAATGCTAGCTAATCACATAATGCATGTGGTCAGCATCATTCCATTCCAATAATTCTTTATTCTCACTTTAAGTTAGGTAGAGTATATAGAATCTCATTTATATCTCTTCCCTAATGCAAAGCCTGCCTATAAGCAGGCAGCATAGTATCATGGAGAGATTGCTGGACTTGGAATTACTAAGTTCAAATCCTACCTTAGACACCAAAACCTCTCTAAGCCCATTTCCTCATCTGAAAAATAAAGGGCTTTGGCCTCTAAGATCAATTCCTTCTCTAAATCTATGATCCCATAATCCTATGTCTTCAAGGCCCTGATAAAATCTAATTTCTCCAAAAAACCTTCTTTGACTACTTGCTTTCTACACTGAGCCCTTGCTCTTCAAATTCTGAAACTGGTACTTAATTTTCCCTAATGAACTCTGTATCTTAGATATCTCTGCACCACTCAGGGTAATTGGGCACAAGTTTATAGAAAGCACTGATAAACCAGAGACTGTCCAGAGGAAAACAAGTATGATGGTGAAGGGTCTTGAGCTCATGTCACATGAGGACAGGTTGAAGAAATCACATATGCTGTACCCAGGAAAAAAAAAATGAGGAAAATGATGAGGATGAGTTAGGGGAATATAAAAGCTGTCATGAATATTTAAGGGAATGCCACCCAGAAGAGGGATAACTTTGGTCTGTCTGGAAAGTTTCCTCAGAGCGCAGAACCAAGAGTAAAGCTTAAAGCTGCAAAGAGGCCAATATGGCTTGCCTAAAAGTGAACTGTTGTCCGAAAAAAGTATGGATAGTATAGACAGCTTCATCTCGTGAAGGTGTTCAAACAGAGGCTAGACAAATATCTGTAAGATGTGTTATACTGAGAATTCCTTTTATATAGGGGATGAATTAGAAACTGCTGAGGTCCTCTTACTTATCAAAATCTAATGAACTCAGTGTGAACCTATGTTGAATGGGCAAGAAGGAAAAGAAAGTGCTTTCATAAATAAATCATATATAGAGGAGAAGCTGTAATTTTTCTAGGATTTTCTTCCTTTCCATATGAAGAAATTTTCAAAACTGGATCACGACCAATTTTACAATCAAAATGAAAAACATAATACAATAAACACAATATACATTACAAATAAGAAATCTGTCGGGGCAGCCAGGTGGCTCAGCGAGTAAGAACATAGGCCCCAGTGTTGGGATGATCTGGGAATCTAATCCAGGCTCAGATACTTAGCACCACACCCAGAAATAAATGGCTGTGTAACCTTGAGCAAGTTACTTAACCCCAATTGCTTTAAAAAACAAACAAAAAAAAATAAGAAATCTGTATAGGAAAAAAAAAACCTCTCATTCACCGTATGACTGTTAATTCTATTCTATCCCTTTACTCATCTGTTTGAAAGTACTTTAAATGTTACATTTAAGAAAATTTCATTTAAATGTCAATATGCAAAACTGTGAGACTTTACCATCTGTCAAAATGAAATATGAAGCAAAAAAAATAGAGTAAACACACATGTACATGAGTGGGCACAAATACAGATACACATACATTTTAGAACTTTCTCTGAAGAGATAAAAACAACCTAATTGAACAACAATAAGAGCAAATTGAAAGCCAAAAAAAGATTCAATGACATTCAAATATTATTGGAAATACATAGTCAATATCAAGTAGAAAATGCTTTGGTATTCTATCGTATTTCTCCCTAAAAAAAAAAAAAAGGTCTTCTATCAATTCCTTTCAGTTCTCTCGGTTATCTTTAAAGCATTGTCTTTCTTTCATGTTTGGTCCTTAATTTTCTAGGTCAATCAGCTGTTTGAAAATAGAGCCAAATTTTAAAGATTTGTGCTGATGAATTTGCTTCTGTTTTCTCTCAGATTTTTAGAAATGGAAAATACAGTAACAACACGATTTTAAAATATAAAGCTTCTGTTATTAACTAATTTCAATTCTATTTCATACAGATCAATATATAAAAACAAAATAAAACCTAAACCCCTTTAAGAGGCTTATCACATAAAGGACTTATACCTAATTTATAGTAGATACATAGGTTTCTATCAGTGGGTTATTTTCTTCTTTTGTTAAAGTTTAGTAAGGTATGACTCTTCTGGAAAAGCAACAGGCTTTTTCTTCATTCATTAACATCACACAGCAGTGGTAATATGTGGACAGAGATTAACCACCTCCTACAGCTGGGCCAGCTGCTCTGTATGGCCTCTTTCAGAGCAAAAGCTCTACATAATGGAACAGGCATACTGAAGGCAAGATCACACACCAAAACACAGACAAGTGCAGGTCAAGCATTCCCAAAGCATCAGTGGTCTCCTGATTCATCAGAAAACATTAGTATTTTACTGTTTTACAACAATTTCACTTTTTCATATTTTCTTCATGATGAAAAACCTAATCAACAAATAACAGATTTTAAAACAGGCAACACATGCAGCTATTTTCCTCACTTTTCAGAGCATGGCCCATTCTGTCATTTGGAACTAACATACCCCAACAATTTTTTACTAAACAATGATAGCAGCAGCATAATGCAGTGTATAGAGGGCTAGTCTTGGAGTCAGGGGCACTGGGGTTTCAAATTCTGCCTCTAAACCCACCAGCTATGTCATCATAGGCAAGTCACTGAATTGTTCAATGAACCAGAAAACTTTAAGATACTGATTGGCACTGGTAGGTGAGTTTCTCACCTCACAGTTCCTGACACTAATGAAATAATAGGTCCAAATTCCTCTCTTTGCCCCCATAATAATAAAAAATAAAGTCTTAAAAGTGAATCTATCTTCCAAAAGCTCATTTTATTCAAAATATACTTATTAAGTTATTACTGCATGTAAGACTATGCTAGATTCTTTGGGGGGATACCTGGTATTTTGAAAATAACAGTTATTTAATAACTTAATAGTTGTATATGGTACAATTACTTCCTTCTAGGGTATAGCACATACTTAAATGAGAATTTAATAGAGGCATGGTGTTTTTCACTACACCAAAAAACTATAGTGACACCAAAAAAATCATCCCTTTTAATGCCAATAATCTTATTCTTCTATTAATCTCTACTCTGATGACTCATTGTGGAGTGGTTCTCCATAACTCTGCTAGAGAAGCATAAAAGCAGGAAGGTCATACCACACTGAAATGGCTTTGTACATGGGTCCAAGGATGAACTGCAATGTCACTTATCTGAGAACTATCCCTGCTAAATTTGGAAAAAACTCATTTGTCGCCAGGTTGGCAACAGGGTGATTCATTTTTCAGTGAAAGCAATTCTCAGAAAATATCTAGTATATGTGTTGTATCAGTGAATAAAGTATCTGTATCAATGAAATTATGGGGAGAAAAGCATAGTGAGCATAAATAGACTGAAGTATATTACTAATGATTACTTCTGCACAAAAAGTGGTACAAGGGATCTTTATCTAGGAAATGTCTCCTTGAAAAAAGATGGAGGCTGGAAGGGGCAAAGTGGCAAGATGGAGGGGTAACAGATCCAACAGTCCAACCGGTACAATGATATTCACAAACTTTTTTTTAAAAGACCAGAAGAAGGTTCCCAGTTCATTGTGTAGATTATCTAGGGGACAATTAATCGGAAGACAAGACCAAAAGTCACACAGGAAGAGAAAAGTATGGATTAGTTGCAATTTGTGTTGATGGAAGAAGTTCCACATCTCTGAGATCTTGGATCCATTTAGTAAAATATTTAATTTCCACTAAATCTAAAACACTTTACATAAACTATTTTACACTTTCATTTATACTTTCCTTTTTCTTATGAACTTAATTTTTTAAAAAGGACTAATTTAACACAGAGAGAAAAAAGGATAGGGTAGGTTGTACACAGTTGCAAAATTATGTAGGTTTCAGGTAGCACAGTGAATAGAGCACCAGTCTTGGAATCAGGAGGACCTGAGTTCAAATGTGACCTCAGATACTTAACACTTACTTAGCCATATGACCTTGGGCAAGTCACTTATCCCCAACTGCCCTCCAAAAAGCAAAAAAAAAAATTATGTAGGGTTTTTAAAAGTATATATATATATATGAAACATGGGAATAGCAAACTTTCTACATTCCAAAAAGTATTTTAATGTTTTATTGCTACTTTTTTCTTTTATTTTTTACATCTCTATTACTACCCACTAACTCAGCTCCACTTTCCCTAACCCCCAAATGGAAGCTTTCCTTTGGAAGAAATAACTATAGTCAAGCACAATAAATGAACATATTAAGATATGCCGCATTCTGTGCCTACATTCTATCATATCTCTGCCTAAAGGTAGGCACTGTCTTTTAACATTATGAGGGACAACTGCTCTAATCAGAGTTTGTAAAATCTTTCAAAATTGTTATTTAATGTTATCAGAACTGTATAAATTTTTCTTCTAGTTCTGCTCATTTTATCAGTTCATAAATGTTTTCTCACAATTCTCCAAATCTATATTTGTCATTCTTATGGCACAATAATATTCCATTACACTCAAATAGCACATTTTTTTCCAGGCTTTCTTCTGTTATCTTTGTCAGTCTGATATGTGCTAAATGGAACTTCAATTGTTTTAAATTTGTATTTCTCCTATTGTTAGTGATTTGGAGCATTTTTTCAGATGTTTGACAACAACTTATTCTTTTTTAATTCTTATTCATATTCCTTGACCATTAAACATAGACTTCCTAGATCTGAAAACATTATTTGTATATATGTATATGTATATTCATATATGTATATGAAACAATGTATATTCATATATGTATATGAAACTCTTGTGAGTTTCCCACCCATGTGTTCTGGAATGTGATCCTATTTAATTCAGTATTTTGTGATTTATTCTCTTGTATGGTTATCTAATTATTTTATATGAATCAATCTTTTTTTCTGAATCATACTCTTAAGCTTCTTAAGAGTAGGAAGCAGTCATATACTGGTCTGTCACCTCCCCCATAATGCTTAGCATAATTCTATATAGGTATAAAGCAGTCAATAAAAAGCCATTAAATTCAACTATAAAAACTGTAAATGCCCAATAAACATAGCATGAAGTTATTTTAATTGCCAATTCTCTTAAATAAGACAGATATCATCTACTTTTTTTTTTAGTAGAATTTGTAGTTTCTTTAGAATAGAGAACCCCTGAAAACTACTCCTACCAATGGAGGTCAGCATCTGTCCTGCAACTTATAGACTAAGACCTGAGTTACTGAAAGGTTAAGTATGTTTGCCTAGGGTCCATACTCTGAGGCTGCCCACTATCCCACTATCCCACATATTGCACTAGTTAATACAGCATCAGCACAGAACAGGGGCAAGAGAAAACTCAAAATCTCACTCTCAAATATGTCCTAATCCTGGAAATCTGTGACTGACTACATCTAGCCTCCGTGCCTTTTCACAGGTGTAGTGGGGAAAGCATCGGATTTAGAGTCAGAGGCACTGGCTTCCAAATATGTAATATATACATATAAAGAGAGATTAAATATTTGCCTAAAACATAAGCATATACAAAATAGTCTTTTGAATATGGAGATTGAATCGTTGGTTATCTCTACTGAATACGCACGAATTTCTATATATTCTCTCTCTCTATTCTATATATAATTAGAATTTATGGTGTAATGGCAAGGGTTTTTGAAGATCTTCCCTACCCGTTAATGGGCCTCACTTGGAGCCCAACAAGAGAAGCTTGCTTAGGGGAAGCTTGTTTTTCAGAAATCCCATACCTTTTGTTACTTTGTAATTAGGCAGTGAGTCATGAAGGTTATGATCTCTTCTGACCCTGACCAAGGGTATATCAATTCGGAGGTGAGGTTTTGCTTTGGAGCTCACGTATGGGAAGAGTTGTGTGATTTGGCCAGAGGAGACTCTGAGTAGCTGTTGAGCACCATTCCCCACCCCGCTCCGCCAGCTTTGAAAACTCAGATGTTGGTGCTTCTCTCCCTGGTAACTTACTATGTATGTATGTAATGGTCTGACAGCTAGAAGCCCTGACTGTTGGTCTGCTGAATTGTGTTATTTTTATCTTTTTGTCTCTGTATTTTTTTCTGCTTGTAATTTGTTTGTATTTTCTGATGTTCAGGGTGCTGACTTTTCCCCCTGAACTAAGTGAATGATATATATGTTTGATTAAAGTAAGATTGTTAACCCTTTTTGAGTTGCTTTCCTTTACAAAAACAGATCAAAGAACCTGTGCTGGCAGCCATCCTGGGTATGCTAGGGTGCTTGCCGTTACATACAGTCTTCTTCCTAGTTTTAAAGTGATTTTAAAGCCTGCTTAAAGATTTTTTTTGGTGAGGATTACAAAGTGTTTTTCATTTCATGGGATACTTGCCTTTACTGAAATGTGAACTTTATTTGTTTTCCTTCACTAATAGGTGGCCTATCATATCTTCTTAAGCCTTTCCTCATAAATATAATATAAACAAAACTATAGGATTGTAACAAGTAGTTGTTTTAATTCTATTGTAGCATATAGGAGGCACTCAATAAGCACTGACTAAAATAATACTTTTAAAAACACTATTTATTTTTAACATTCTATTCTCTCGAGTTCCGATTCTTTCCCCACCTCCAACCCCTACCCCATCCACTGAGAAGGTAAACAAAATATCAATTATACATATGAAATCATACAAAACATTTCCATATTAGCCATATTACAAAAAAGCCAAGAAAAATAAAATATGAATATTATATTTCAATTTATACTTAAGACTTCATCATTTCTCTCTGGAGGTAGACTACATTTTCACCACAAGTCCTTTGGCACTGTCTTGGATTAGTGTATTGATCGGAGTAATCAAGTCTTTCACAGTTGATCATCATTATAACATTGCTATTATGGTTTCTCTCCTGGTTCTTCTCACTTTACTTTACATGAGTTCATATAGGTTTTGCTATGTTTTTCTGAAATAATCCCCCTCATTATTTCTCATAGCACAAAAGTACTTCACAACAAGCATATACCACAGCTTTTTCATGCATTCCCCAAATGATGAGCATTCCCTCAATTTCCAATTCTTTGCCACCACAAAAAGAGCTGCTATTGCACATATGGGTCCTTTTCCTTTTATCTTGGATACAGACCTGTTAGTGGTATTGCTGGGTTAAAGGGTATGCATAGTTTTATAGCCCTTTGGGCCTAGTTCCAAACTGTTTTCCACAATGATTAGACCACTTCACTACACACCAACAGTTCATTAGTGTACCTATTTTTCCCTCATCCCTTCCAGTATCTGCCATTTCTTAGATGTGATGTGGTACCTTAGAGTTCTTTTAATCTGCATTTTTCTAATCAATAGTGACTTAGAGCATTTTTTCATATGACTATAGACAGTTTTGTCTTCTTTGTTTGAAAACTGTTTGTTTATATCCTTTGATCATTTATCAAATGGGGAATGACTTTTATTTTTATAGATTTGACTCTGCTCTAAATTTAGTATATATTTGAGAAATGAGGTCTTTATCAGAGAAATTTGCTGTAAAATTTTTGATATTACTTTATCATCTATGGAACCTTTTTGCAAAATGTAGTCTCCCTGATTATGCTTTTTAATTAGGTCTATTTTTGCTTTTGCTTGGTCTGAGATCATGATTGCCTCCCCTGCCTTTTAGTTTAGTTGAATCATATCAGATTTTGCTCCAGCCCTTTGATTCTGTGTAAATCTTTCTGTTTCAAGTCTGTCTCTTATAAACAACATACTGCTAGATTCTGATTTCTAATCCATTCTGCTATCCATTTCTGTTTTATGGGTGAAGTCATCCCATTCACATTCACAGTTATGATCATTAACTGTGCAGAGGGTTTGGAATTTGGTATTTCAGAAGTCACAGCTAGGATTACAATCAAGAATAAACTATCCAGCCAAACTAAATATAATCCTTCACAGTGAAAAATGGATTACTGTGTTTTTGCCTCTGTTCGATTTCTTCTTCTTTTTCTTTTTATCCAGTTCCTCTTCAAAAGTCTGTTTTGCCTCTAAATCTTTACGGATTAGAGAAATGCAAATTAAAGCATCTCTGAGATATCATCTTATACTTATCTCATTGATTAAAATGATAGAAGGGAAAATAACAAATGTTGGAGGGGATGTCCAAAAATTGGGACATTAATGCACTGTTGGTGGAACTGAGAACTGATCCAACCATATTAGAGAGCAAACTGGAATTATGCTCAGAGTCATAAAACCATGTATGCCCTTTGACCCAGCAATACCACTCACTATTCGGTCTATTTCCCAAGGTGACCAGGGAAAAAGGAAAAGAATCTATGTGTTCTAAAATATTTATAGCAGCTCTTAAGGGAATGTTCATCAATTAGGGAATGGCTAAACAATTTGTAATATATGATCGTGATGGAATATTACAGTGCTGTAAGAAATGATGAGATGACTGATTTTGGAAAACATGGAGAGAATTTCATGAAATAATGAAAAGTGAAATGAGCAGAACCAAGAGAATGTTGTATATAGTAGCAGCAATAATTGTTTGAAGAATAATTTTGAACAACCAAGTTATTCCGAGGTTTATAAATACTCAAATGAACTACAAAGGACCTATGATGGAAGATGCTTTCCATCATCAGAGAAAGAACTGATGAAAAGAAATATGCATAGTATGACTTTACATATATTTATAAATCTGTGTCAAATGGTGGCCATCTCTTGTGCAAAGAGAAGAAGGAGGAAGAGAAACAGTTTGGAACTTAAAATGCAACAAAAATGAATAATTTTAAAAAATAAAAATAAATCTATTTTGCATGTAATCACTAACTCCCTTAATCTTCCCTCTCTTTTATCACCCTTCCTATTACCACCACCTTTCTGTTATTCCCCTTTCCCTTCCTATTTCCCTATTAGGTAAGTTACATTTCTGTATATAATTGAGTGTGTACATATTCTTTTCTCTTTGAACAAATTCCAATGAGTATGATGTTCAAGCATTGCTTACTACCCTCACTGCCCCTCCCCCTTGTTTCCCCCCTTCACTATAAAAGCTCATCCTTGCATGCCTCTTTAATGAGAGAAAAATCCCCCCTTCTACTTCTCCCTTTTCCCAGTGCATATTTCTTTCTCATCCATCAATAGTTTTTGGAGATCATTCCAACATCATTGACGTGCATTCATACCCTCTGTTTATGTAAACTCCTTTTAACTGCTCTAATAATGGTTAATTTTTTTAGGAGTTATTCATCATCTTCTCACATTAGAATGTAAAGGGTTTAACTTTATTGAGACCTTTATGATTACTCTTTTCATGTCTAGCCTTTTGTGCTTCTCTTGAGTTTTGTGTTTGATTGTCAAATTTTCTCTTCAGCTCTGGTCTTTTCAACAGAAATGATTCAAAGTCCTTTATTTTATTAAACATCCATTTTCTCCCCTAAAGGATTGCATTCAGTTTTCTGGGCAAGTTATCCTTGGTTTGTATTTCTAGCTCTTTAGCCTCCTAGAATATCATATTCCAAGTTCTCTTCTCCTTTAATGTGGAAGCTGCTAAACCTCTGCCTCTATGATATTTGAACTGTTTCTTTCTGGCTTACTGCAATATTTTCTTCTTGACCTGGGAGCCCTGAAATTGGGTTATAATATTCCTGGGAGTTCTCAATTTGGGGACCTCTTTCATTGTATGAATGGTAGATTCTTTCAGTTTATATTTTACCCTCTGAATCTAAGATACTGGGGCAATTTTCCTTGATAATTTCTTGAAATAAGATATCTAGGCTCTTGCTTTGCTCGTGGCTTAGTCCAATAAATCTTAAATTATTTCTCCTAGATCTGTTTTTCAGGTAAGTTATTTTTCTGATGTGACACTACACATTTTCTTCTATTTTCTCCCATTCTTTTGGTTTTGTTTTATTGCTTTTTTGATGTCTCGTGGAGTCATTAGCTTTCACTTGCCCAATTCAAATTTTTTATAGAATTCTCTTCTTCAGTGAAATTTTTTACCTCCTTTTCCATTCTGTCTATTCTGCTTTTTAAGAAGGTCTCTTCTTTAGGGAATTTTCCAGCTTCTTTTGCCATTACGCTAATTTTGGTGTTTTCTTCGGTATTTTTTGTGCTTCTTTTACTAAGCTGCTAATTCTCTTTTCATGATTTTTTTTACAACACTCTCATTTTTCCCCAATTTTTCCTCTACCACTCTTTTATTCTTTCTTTAACTCTTTCATTAATTCTTGTTGGGTTTGAGTCCAATTATTTTTCTTTGAAGCTTTGCTTGTAACTGTTTTTGCATGATTGTCTTCATTTGAGTATATGTCTTGGTTTTCCCTGCCATTGTAGTAACTTTTTATGATCAAATTCTGTTTGTTTGTTTGTTTACTTGTTTTAAAAATCTATTTCTTGGCTACGAACTCTATGTTAAAGCTGGGCTTTGTTTATCTGAGACTGGAGGGGGCACTATGTGAAACTGTACATTTTTTTTTGTGCTGTTTTCAGAGGTAGTTCCAGGGGTTTGCAAGTTTTGGTGCTTCTAAGGGGTGTGGGGTAGGGAGAGGTGTAGTCACTGCTCTCCTGGTCTATGCTCTGGTCTTAATCCAGGAAGGGCCCTTGATCCCTTGCTCCTACAAGTGCTAGCAGCACTTTGCCTGAGAACTGTAATCAGAGCCCCTGTCCCTTGTAACTGAACCCCAACTCTTCTCCTCCCTGTAGAATTGTGACCCAGAACTGTGTATGGGCATTAAATTTGTCAATAAATGCAGTCGTATCCAGTGCCAGCAAAGGGTTCCTTGTAATCTCTTTACGACCTGTTTCCAATCTCCTTACTGTCTCTGGATCAAGAGCCCCCAAAGTTTCTGCTGCTATGGCCACTGTTGCTTCTGTCACATGTGTGGTCTAAAGACAAGTTTCTACTCTGATATAACAAACTTCTACTGGTAACCTCCTAAGTTTTCTTAGGGCAGAAAAAGTTTCTCACTTTGATTTTTTGTTGGCTCTGTCAAACTAGATTTGAGATGTTATTTTGAAGTTGTTTGGAGGGGAACGTTGAGAGACTTCAGCTGGATTGCCTATAATTGGGAGTCTTGGAAGTGGTGCCTTGCTACTTATAACTTTTAAAAGTTACCAATGAATTCACACACACACACACACACACACACACACACACACACACACACACACAAAACCAAGCCATGTGAGCTTGGGCAAGTTACTTAACCCCAACTGTCCTCCAAAAAGAAAATAAATTTTAAAAAAAAGTTACCAATGAGAACGCTGTCTTGTACTAATGCCCTGCATTTAACCTTATCAATGCAGAATGAAATCGTGCTGGTGATACATAGAAAGAGCACTGCATCATCATCATAAATAGTGATTTAGCCCAGCAGAAGCCAAGATTTAATGCAGAAAGCAGAATATGACAGGAAATTTAAGGGAATTTAAGAGATGACATAGAAAAGTAGATAAATCATTGGATTTAGAGTCAGAGGACTTATATTTACTAAGTACATGAGAATCATTTATAGTTCAGGAAGTTCCCTAACCTACTTTCAAATCCTGGCTTTGCCATTAACTACATCTGAGAGACCTTGTATAAGTCATTTAACATTCTAAGTCTCAGTTTTCTCAATTGCAAAATGAAGGGTTTGTACAGATGACCTCTATAGTTCCTTCCAATTCTCATCTATAAGCCTATGATTTTACTGTAACCTAGCTTCTTTTCAAGGCTGGGAGATTTGTTTGTGCTACTACATAACATAGATAATTCTAAATATAATACTTTGCACCTACATTAATGGACATTTTGAATTAATTCAAGAAACTCTCGGGACAGAAAGATAAACACCATCATCATCATCATCACCATCATCATCATCATCATCATCATCATAAGTTAAACATATATTATTTTTGGGAGAGAAAATGAAGACAGAGAACAGTCCAGGGAGAAAGGCTTTGGAATAGGAGAAATGCATAAAAAAGGCAGCCCCATCATATATCCCTGGACTTGCTTAAAATTCTAGATATATTTAAAGAAGTGAAGTTCCTTTGATGGATTCCTGTCAAGGAACTATTGTTAGTTTGTTTTATGTGGCAAAGGGACGAGTACCTTAGGCTTCATTTCATGAAACTGAAATATTAATATTTTGTCAAATACTTATTCAATGAAAATGTCAACAATTTGTGATTTTTAAATGAAAATGTTGATAAGTCTTTTAGTAGTTACAATAATATTGCTTCTAATAATATTAAGAAATATGATAGATATTTCCATTTTTATTTGAACTATAAAATGATTACATGATCAATCATTTATAATTTCACTTGAAATCTAGAAGTCACTTTCTCTTTTATTCAATTGTTATTTTCTAATGGCCTAAAGTTTCTCTTAGGAATTTATTCTCTTATGTATAGGAAAAAAGATACAATGAAAAGAAAACAAAGATTTAAAAAATTATATTCAACAAAATCTAGAATGTTGTTCCTAGAGTTGTCTGACTGTTCTTTATTACAAAGTTAAAGAGCTGAATATTTTTATTAAAATTATTTACTAAAAAGGGAATTAAATTAGCTAACAATTTTTTCATCATGTGCAAGGTACTTCCTAATTAAGATCAAGTCTTCAAAAGTAATAGAAGGGATTAAGCAAGATTAGATCTGAAAGTCACATAAATAATTCAGTATGGAAGACCTTAATATTGGAAATTACCTTAATTTTTATTTGTTTGCAGTTATATCTTTATCAGTCTGTAACATTTATAAGCTATAACTAGATTTCCTCTATAATCAACTAGATTCCAATGAAATAAAGATTATACAAATATTTTAACAAAAACCACTGGTATCATTAAATCCCCAATAAATGCTTTAATTAATGTGGTGAAATTAAAAAAAAAAAAAGTAACCTAAAACAGTATTTCTGATGCACAGGTAAGTAGCCACATAATCACTTTCCTTAAAAAGCAAAGCTTAATTAATTCCAAGGAAAATACTCTGTCAATCTTCATGGTCAGGGGGTTCAGCAAGGCTTGCATAATGTGACATGGTAGCCTAACAGGAGAAGTCTGGGGCAAGTGGGGTCAAAGCTGAAGATACTCAGCTATGAGATGCTGCAGACCAAGGTAGCAAATCTGAGCTAAGACTTTTCTATTCTTGGAACGAAGAAGACTGAGGCTAGAGAAAGAAATACAACTTGTGTGTTTCTAAATAAATGTGAACTGAAATTTTCAAAAGCACAGCCTGGCATAAAATCTCCTTCATAAAACATGCTTACCATCACAGACAGAAGCAAGGCAGCTGTGCACTATTATTGTTTACATGGTAAATCAGGCACAAAAAAGGGACAGCCCAGCAGGGCAGAAGGGTGAGATGCACGCTTAACCCCTCTCTGACAGTGTTGCTTCATCTCTTTCTATCTTGGTCCTTCCTACAGTCAGTGCTATAGCTGTCATGGGTATAACAGGCCATTTTCAATCTAAATCTTGTTATGGATTAATAAGCAAACACTTTCTTGCTTATTATGCAATTTATCATGATGAAAATTACATTGGGCTCCTCAAGGCTACATGCTGATACATTCATTTATTCAGTGCTGTGTACAGAGATTCATACTAATCTTCATGACAGAAAAGGATGTAATAGCAAGATTAAAATTACCTATTGAAAAACCATAGTGTCTGCAAACACACTAACATGTAAATACAACATAAATGTATTTTCATGTTTATCAGGACAAAAGCAACAAGTAAGCTTATTTTAAACAAATAATCAGATTGAATGCTATCATAATAAACATATGGTTTACCAATTTTCCTCAGGAAAAAGATGAACAAACTATTTAAATTTAGTTTAGCTATTAGGAAAAAAAGTAAGATTTTTTTATATTAGAAAAATGCTACAATGACTCAAGATAATTGAAGGAACCTATCAAATTATGACCCAATATTGGGAACCATTTTGGAGATTATGATAAAGGTGAAGGCATTTGGAGGGCTCCTAGGCACACATTACATATCTGGCACTACTGATTTCTAGAATCTGACAGGTTCATATCCATAAATCCTTATAAATGCCAAGGAAATCCAAGGATTGCTATGTGCAAAAGTACTACTCTGATTTTTCTTGCTCAAAACTACTTATTTTGGGACTGGAAAACCTCTTGGCCAAAGTTGACTATTTTAGGAGTGGTTTAATTTGGTAAGGATAGGCAGGGCACTATCCTAAGTTTATATATGATAGTTCCCCATAATAAAATAGATCAACCAGGCCTTACTCAGGATTCATAAGTTTTAGGAATATAGGCTGAAAATGCTTTGCATTTGAGCAGGGAATACTGTCTTATAGTTCCTAATCATGTGGCAATTACTGTTCATAGGTTAGAAAGCTCTACAATTCCTGCAGGGTGCTGAAATGTTAAAGGCTTGTATCACATTGGGAAGCTAAGACAAAATTCATATTTTTAAAAACATCTAACACTGATAAAAGATTAAAAAAAACCCAAGGATACAAAGAATCCAATTTTAATCAACAGAGACAGTATGGTCATATAATATCCTCTCTGGGCTGCTTGCTCAATCCCCACTGGTACTCCCCGTTCAAGTTGACGTACGGTAGTTACTCCTCCTGCTTTAGGATATTTTAGTGTTATGGCTCCTGAGCACGCCATGTCCCACTGCTTATCAATTGGGTCATCCAGAAAGTCTGAGTTAATTAGATTTTAGAAGGGTTATTTACTAAAAAGGGATGGCAAGGATTTGTTGTTGTTGAGTCATTTCAGTTGTGTGATTCCATTTGGGGTTTTCTTGGAAAAGATACGAGAGTGGTTTGACATTTCCTTCTCCAACTCATTTTACAAATAAGGAGCTAATGCAAAAATAGTTAAGGGACTTGCCCAGGGTCACAGAACTAGTAAGTATCTGAGGCTAGATCTGAACTGATGGGTCTTCCTGATTCTAAACGCACTGTAGGTATAGAAACATCCCACCAAACCAAGGACACATTCTCCCCCATATAAGATTTCTGATAAGAATAGGAGCAAACCTAGAAAACAGAAACCAACTAAAAGCATGAGTTGGGTAATGGGAAGCCCTTTATTTCCTTCATGGAGTTCTCATGAAAATCTCCTTAGATGTAGCTCTCTGCTGGGCTCCAAGGATAACAGATTTTGTAGAAACCACAGCTATACTTTCCTTAACCCCAAAGAGGTCAATTTGAAATATCTCATGGGAAAAACCACTGACCTGGAAAATAGATCCAGGAGAGAGAATTTAAAAATTATTGGACTACCTGAAAGCCATGATCAAAGTAAGAACTTAGAAATCATCCTCCACATTCTCAAAGAAAACTGCCCTGATGTTTTAGTACCAGAGGGCAAAACAGAGGTTGAAAGAATCCACCAATCACCTCCTGAAAAAGATCCCAAAAAGAAAATTCCTAGGAATATTATAGCTAGGTTCTGGAATTCCCAGATCAAGGAGAGAATATTACAAGCAGCCAGGAAGAAACACTTTGAATATTGTGGAAACACAATCAGGATAACCCAGGATCTGGCAGCTTCTACACTGAGGGATCTGAGGGTTTGGAATATGATATTCCGGAGGGCAAAGGAGCTGGGATTAAAACCAAGAGTCACCTACCCAGCAAAACTGAGTATCATGTTTCAGGGGAAAACATGGTCATTCAGTGGAATAGAGGACTTTCAAGCATTCTTGCTGAAAAAAACCAGAGTTGAACAGAAAATTTGACATTCAGATACAAGAAGCAAGAGAAGCATGAGAAGGTAAATAGGGAAAAGAAATCATAAGGAACTTACCAAAGTTGAACTATTAACATTCCTACGTGGAAAAACAATAATTGTAACTTATGAAACTTTTCTCAGTAGTTGAAGGGAATAGAAATACATATATGCCTATATATGAGGGTATATGGGCATATGAATACATATGTGAATGTGTGTATATATGTTTACAGGTATACATAGAGGGCACAGGACCAATTTCACAGGAAGGGATGATACTTAAAAGGTGAAATTAAGACATGAGAGAGGAATATAATGAGAGGAGATGGGGAGAGACAGAAGAGGGTAGACTATCTCATATAGAAGAGGCAAGGGAAAATGGTTACAATGGAGGGGAAGAATAGGAAGGCAACAGGGAATGGGTCAACCTTATTCCCATTGAATTTGGCTTGATGACGGAATGAAATACACACTAAATCAGGTATATCACCCTCCAGGAGAGTAGGGGGGGAAGGGGATGAGAGGGGGGATGATGGAAGGGAGGGCAGGCTGGGGTGGGGGAGGGAAGTTGGAAGCACCCACTTTTGAAAAGGGACAGGATGAAAGTAGAGAATAGAACAAGTGGGAGGTGGGATAGGAGGGAGGGAAATATAGTCAGTCTTTTACAATATATCTACTATGTTGTTGTTTTGCATTAGCCACACATGTACATCCTATACTGAACTGCTTATCTTCCCAGTAAGGGTGAATTCAAACTTTTAAAATCAAATATTCAAATATATGTGTATGTATGTATATATATATATATATATATGTGTGTGTGTGTGTGTGTGTGTGTGTGTGTGTGTGTATACTGTGTTTCCCCGATAATGTCTTATTAATTTTTTGGACAGAAAAACACCAGAGGGCTTATTTTCAGGGGAGGGCTTATTTTAATGAACATTGACAGCAATTTTAATAAACAGGTAAATGTGAACAAAAAAATGTACCTTTATTCAATAAGCAAATCACTGGGGAAGAACAGGATGATGCGCTCACTGCTGCAGCTCTGATTGGATGCAGCTCGGAGCGCGGTGTGCGTTTCACGGGGGCGGGGGGGGACGGTGCATACAGAGGGTACCGTAATGTAGCGTGTAGCACAGGGGATCACCTTCACTACAATAGCAATCTCAATAGGGCTTATTTTCGGGGGAGGGCTTATTTTAGAGGAATCTTACACAGTAAGGGGAGGGCTTATTTTCGGGATAGGTCTTATTATCGGGGAAACACGGTATACACTATTATTAATATTATTTTACATATAATTGGGAAATAAGATATACAGGCACTGGGGCATAGAGATCCAGTGGAAAAGTCAAAAGGGGTATGGGAGAAAATATGGGAGAGAGCAGATTGAAGGAGGGGATATCCTGTGGGACTGCTATTTTGGGGTGGTAGGTAGGGGAAAAATGGGGAGAAAATTTGTAACTCAAAATCTGGCAGAAACGAATAATGTAAATTAGAAGTTAATAAAGCATTTGAAAAAAAAAAGATTGCTAATCCTACCAAGTCTGATGACTTAGCTCCATATTTTAGTACAATATCCAAGGAATGAGTTAAAACCCAGATTTCTTAGTATTCTTATCAATATTCATCATGGTAAAAGGATTATATGGTCCCACAGCATTTTTATTTCTAGTACAGCCAAAGGTCCACTAAAGTGTCACTAATGCCTCTAAGTAGTTATGGAAACTATGAGGTAAGTGAATGATTAAAAGTCGACATTTGAAGCTGGAATTTAGGATAGTGAAGAATTCTCTAGAATAAACTGGAGCCAGCACCTGTCTCTACAGCTGTTCCTCTGCAGGAAGCAGGAAGTTTGTTTTATTTCAATTTGATGATACTTTTCTATTTCTTGACCATTCTTGTGTAATCCATGTAATTTCTCCTCATGGCCAACTGGTGTCTGACTTTTTTGTTCTGCTAATATTTTTCTAATAATAGTTATTGTCATTGTATACAGTATATATGTCTGTTTTGTTTTGCAAAATAAAACCTATTATAAACATGGTAGGGCATGTGGTATAGAGCAAAGGTATACAAATATGAGATACTGAGATTTTACTTATGCTCAGAATTTTCAAAATGAAGAATTTTGGGTTTTATTTCTACAAATCTGAACAGCTGACAATATTTAGATTAAAATCAAACAAAGTTAAACATTACCAATAGTTATTTTGAGTTTGGTAATACAAAAATGAAAGAAATCTGCTGGTAAATCTAATTCTGGTTTATCAAGGACTGTTTCCACATTTCTTACTGTGCTAAATGTGTTTTGTCTAACAGAATTAATTTCCTAATATAAACTGAAAATCTCCCTGACCCTTTAGCCAAACAATATTAGGTGAGGTCAAAGGTTTGAAGTGTTATAAAGCTACATAAAACAAGTCCATATCAAAGAAGGTGCTATGCTCTATAAGCAGAGAAGAATTGCAGTTATTCAAAAGAAACATGAGATATGCAAATTTAAAGACATCTTCACTCCAAATGTTCATATGGACTATTTGCACCCAACCTGTGGTAGAGCCTTCTGAGCTCATTGGTTTGATCAGCCACTATACTTTGACCTTCACTGTACATGCCATATGGGGTGGTCCTATGCCAGTGTCTCCCAGCTCTTACAAATGATTTCAAAGTTCTTCAGAGAACTAAGAATGTTTCTGCATGCATCAAGTTATGATTACAGTATGAGAAGAGATATTTTGAAAAACATTGGAATTGCATGAGAAAAGTGAATAAAAAATGGCTCATAACCTGCCACCCAGCAATGCTACTACTGGACATGGGTCCCAAAGAAGTCAAAGACAAAGGCCTTGTTTTTACCAAAATATTCACAAAATCGCTTTTTATTATAGGGGGATAAAAGGAAATGAAGATGATACCAACTGACTGGGAAATGACTGGGCAAATTGTGACGTATGAACATAGTGGGGCAGGGAAAAGACTCTATAGTAAAAATGATTTTAATGTAAAACACATAAAGACATTAATAAAAATGTTGAAACCTCCATTTCTGTACCACGTATTTCTTGCAATTCAGTCTACTAGAGACCACTGTTTTCCCCATATTCCTAATTCACAGGACTAGGCAAAGGATTAGGAGTCTTAGTTGTCTCCATTGCCACCTCCAGACAATTTTCTATATCATCAAGACTCAGAGAAGTTTCCTTTTTCAACATCCATGAGATCTATTTTTACTTACTACCCTCTCCCCGACCTTGTTACTGTTACCTACTGACCTCCTAGGAGGTCAGCCTCCTAACTTTATCAAGGACTTTAGTGTGCTGCTCCCAGTCTTCTTTTCTACAAAAGTCATGCTGACAGCCCCTCTAACAACCTGATCAAATAATACCTCAAATCCAAAGAACTTTTTCTCCACGTCACTCTAGGGACATAGCAGACTATTCTCATTTCAGAGCGCACCACCTCTCAGCATTGTGCGGCTTCTAATATCTAATGTTCTGAAATTTTATCGTCCAGTGAAAACTTCCTATCCTTCCCACACTAACCCTACTGTTTGTCCTTATCAAGACTTCTGGTTCTCTGAGTTATCTCTATTCTTTTAAGTCACTTGCCTCCATATCCAACCTTGACCCCATGGCCTGCCACGTTAACGTATCATAAACTAATAGACTAGAGTCTCTCGGACTTAGTGATCTGTTATTTCAAAGACTCTTCAACATGGGGGGAGGGAGCCAATTTTTCTGCTGCTCTTGTTGCCAACTATTTCATGCGAAAACCACAAAAATGAACTGATTCCACCTACTACAATCTCATGTTACGTGAACTCCTCTGAGCAATCCCTATTCTGTTTGGCACTCCTTTTAGCCTTATGGATGCTTTATCTTATTCGAAACAGTTACTGTTTCAACCTTTTTTCTTTTAGAGAAATCTCTCATTGTACTTTGGTACCCCTGCTCTGTTCTCAAGTCACAATTCTTCACTCTCCATCCACCACTTTTTCACTGGTGACAAAAGTGGCAACCTTCCTATTGATGGAGGCTAATCTTTCTACCTGAATGCTTGATCCCACTCCATTTCATCCCGCTTTCTCCAGGATCTTGAGGTCATTAGTTCTCTGTTTTAAGGTTTAGCAAGCATTTCTCTTAAAACTTCCTTAGAGAAGTAAGCTTCATTATTCTTACTGTAAAGATAGAGGAAGCTGGAGGCAGGCCCGGAAGGTGCGGCCAGCAGACGCAGATGCAGGCCCGGAAGGCGCAGACCTCAGAGGAAGGCCTAGAAGGGGCCTGATCAACTCGGAGGGCAAGTCATCCCACCAACCACAAGGGCCACTACCAGGCCTATCACCAAAGGGCTGGGACTGGAAAGAGCAAGGTAAGAACCAAATACAGGGGTCCCTGTCCTGGACAGCAAATACTCCTGGGGCTACCACGTCATAGCCCAGAAATTAAAAAAAAAAAAAGCCCCTATCAGGACCTCCAAAGACCAGGATGACAGAGTGAACCTCAATTGCTCCAACTCCCCGCCTCTGGCCTGGAAAACACAGTAACTATTGCCCCAGGGCAAAACCCTCTACAGTAAAGGCTTGGGATCCCTAGAGGAAGGGCGTGGCTAGGGGCCTGCCTGAATATGGGTGGAAAGCAGACTACAAAGACAAAGACTCTGAAGTCCTACTATTCTCAGAGTGAGGAACCAAACTCAGAGGGAGACAATGTCCACTCCACACCCACAGCTGAAACATCAATAGGGAATGGGTCCCAAGCACAGAAGGCTCTCCTAAATGAGATCAAAAGGAACTTTGAAAACAAAATGAGAGAGATAGAAGCCAAAATGGATAGTTCTCTCAAAACCAAAACAGCAGAATTAGAAAAACATTATAATGAAGAAAACATCTCTACAAAAAGAAAAGTGTATGATATGGAAAAAGAGCTACAAAAATTAACCAAGGAAAATGATTTGCTAAAAACTAGAATAAACCAAATTGAAACAAATAACTCTATGAGGAACCAAGAATTAGTCAAACAAAACAACAAGAATGAAAAATTAGAAAAAGAGGTAAAATACCTCAAAGAAAAAATAACTGAGCTGGAAAACAGATCCAGGAGAGATAATCTGAGAATCATAGGCCTACCAGAAAATCATGATAAAAAAATGAGCTGGACAACATTTTCCATAAGCTGGTTAAGGAAAACTGCCCTAAGATACTAGAACCTGAGGGTAAAATAGAAATCAAGGGAATCCACCGTACACCTGCTGAAAGAGCTCCCAAACTGGAAAGTCCTCGAAATGTTGTAGCCAAACTCCAGAACTACCACATAAAAGAGAAAATACTTCAAGTGGCCAGAAAGAAATTCAAATATCGAGGGTCCACAGTGAGGATCGCACAGGATTTGGCAGCCTCTACACTGAAAGATCGGAGGCAGTGGAATACAATTTTCTGGAAGGCAAAAGAACTCGGGTTACAACCAAGGATCACATGCCCAGCGAGACTGAGCATATTCTTCCAGGCAAAGAGATGGTCATTCAACGATATAACAGAGTTCCAGAACTTCCTGATAAAAAAGCCAGAACTCAATGGAAAATTCAACCTCCAATTACAAGATGCAACAGTGACGTAGAAAGGCAAACAAGGAAAACACACACACACACACACACACACACACACACACACTGTTATTTGATAAGAGAGCAAACTGGTTATAGACAAGTAGAGGGTATGAGTCATAAAATACACAAAATGACGATTTAAAAAAAATCTTATTAAGGGCTACAAAGGGACTGCAATGGAAGAAAGGGAATGAATGAAGTAGAAAAGGGTAAATTATGCCACACAAAGAGGCATAAAAACTGTATAGCAGAAGAAAAGAAGGGAGAGAGATGGGAATCATATGAGCTTTTCCCTCATTGGTTCTGGTGCAAGGAGGGAATAACAACCAGTTAAGCATAGGACTCTATGGAGAAGAAATGCAAAAAATATCATTTTAGAGGGAAAGAGGGGAGGGAGAGGAGCTTCGCATGAGATTTGTTCCTATCACTCTTGGTGCAAAGAAGAAATAACATGCTTCATTAAGTATAAAAATATCCTGCAGGCAGTAGGAGGAAGTAAGGGCTATGAAAGGGAGGGGGTAGTTAGTAGGGAGGGAACAAGTAAGGGGAAAGGGGGCTGATAAGGGAATACTGTGGGAGGTGGTGGTCAAATGGAAAACTGTTAAGGGTGAGAAGGGAGAAGGGGGGAAAAATATGAACATTAACAGGGGTGGGAATAGGATAGAGGGAAAGAAACTGATAACAATCATAACGGTAAATGTGAATGGAATGAACTCTCCCATAAAACGGAGATGGATAGAAGAATGGATTGGAAATCATAATCCTACAATATGCTGTTTACAAGAAACACATATGAAACAAAGGGATACACACAGGGTAAAGGTAAAAGGCTGGAGTAAAATATATCACGCCTCAGCTAAAGTAAAAAAAAGCAGGGGTAGCAATCCTTATCTCAGATAAAGCAAAAGCAAAAATTGACCTAATTAAAAGAGATAAGGAAGGAAACTATATCCTGTTAAAAGGCACCATTGAGAATAAAGCAATATCATTACTTAACATATATGCACCAAGTGGTATAGCATCCAAATTCCTAGAGGAGAAGGTGAAGGAATTAGAGGAAGAAATAGATAGCAAAACTATACTAGTGGGAGACCTCAATCTCCCCCTCTCTGAACTTGAAAAATCTAACCTCAAAATAAACAAGAAAGAAGGTAAGGAGGTGAACAAGATTTTAGAGAGGATGGGTATGATAGATCTGTGGAGAAAACTGAATGGGGATAAAAAGGAATATACTTTCTTCTCAGCGGTTCTTGGCACATACTCAAAAACTGACCATGTTCTAGGGCATAAAAACCTCACAATTCTATGCAGTAAGGCAGAAATATTAAATGCATCCTTCTCAGATCATGATGCAATAAAAATTATATGCAATAAAGGGCCAGGGAAAGACAGACTAAAAACCAAATGGAAATTGAACAATTTAATCCTAAAGAATGAATGGGTCAAACAAGAAATTATAGAAACAATCAGTAATTTCATTCAAGAGAATGATAATAATGAGACAACATACCAAAATTTGTGGGATCCATTAAAGGCAGTTCTTAGGGGAAGTTTTATATCACTGAGTGCATACATGATTAAATTAGAGAAAAAGGGAGGTCAACGAATTGGGCATGCAATTGAAAAACCTATAAAAAGAACAAATTCAAAACCCCCAATTAAATACTAAATTAGAAATATTGAAAACCAAAGGAGAGATTAATAAAATTGAAATTAAGGAAAGTATTGAAATAATAAATAAAACTAAGAGCTGGTTTTATGAAAAAAACCAACAAAATTGGTAGACCCTTAGTCAATATGATAAAAAAAAAGAAAGAAAACCAAATTATGAGTATCAAAAAATAAAAATGGTGAATCTACCTCCAATGAAGAGGAAATCAAAACAATTATTAGGAATTATTTTTCCCAATTGTATGCACATAAATTTGACAATCTTAGGGAAATGGATGAATATTTACAAAAATACAAGTTGCCCAGATTAACTAAAGAGGAAGTAAATTACTTAACTCTATCTCAGAAAAAGAAATTGAACAAGCCATCAGTCAACTCCCTAGGAAAAAATCTCCAGGGCCAGATGGATTTACTAGTTAATTCTATCAAACACTTAAAGAACAATTGATTCCAATACTCTTCAAACTATTTGGGAAAATTAGTGAAGAAGGAATCCTACCAAATTCTTTTTATGACACAAATATGGTACTGATACCTAAATCAGGAAGAGATAAAACAGAGAAAGAAAATTATAGAACAATCTCCCTCATGAGTATAAAAGTAAAAATTCTAAATAAAATGCTAGCAAAAAGACTACAGCAACTTATCTCAAGAATAATACATTTTGATCAGGTAGGATTTATTCCAGCAATGCAAGGATGGTTTAATATTAGGAAAACCATCAGTATAATTGATCATATCAACAATAAAACTAGCAGAAACCACATGATCATCTCAATAGAGGCAGAAAAGGCTTTTGACAAAATACAACATCCATTCCTATTAAAAAACATTAGAAAGTATAGGAATAAATGGAGCCTTCCTTAAAATAATAGGTAGCATCTATTTAAAGCCATCAGCAAGTATTATATGTAATGGGGAGAAGCTAGAAGCATTTCCCATAAGATCAGGGGTGAAACAAGGGTGTCCACTATCACCCCTCTTATCTGGTACTAGAAATGTTAGCAGTAGCAATTAGAGAAGAAAAAGAAATAAAAGGAATCAAATTAGGCAAAGAAGAGACCAAGCAGACTCTTTGCAGATGATATGATGATATACTTAGAGAATCCTAGAGAATCAAGTAAAAAACTACTTGAGACAATAAATAAGTTTGGCAAAGTTGCAGGATATAAAAAAACCCCACATAAATCCTGGGCATTCCTATATATTTCCAATGAAATTCAACAGCAAGAGATAGAAAGAGAAATCTCATTTAAAGTTACTGTAGACATCATAAAATATTTGGGAATCTACCTGCCAAAAGAAACCCAAGACCTATATGACCACAACTACAAAACACTTTTCACACAAATAAAGTCAGATCTAACTAATTGGAAAAATATCAATTGCTCATGGCTGGGTCGAGCTAATATAATAAAAATGAAAATTTTACCTAAATTAATTATAACTAAATATTTAGTGCCATACCAATTAATTTACTAAAAACCTACTTTATAGAGCTAGAAAATAATAACAAAATTCATTTTGAAGAATAAACGGTCCAGAATATCAAAGGAATTAATGAAAAGAAATGCTAGGGAAGGTTGACTAGCTATACCAGATTTCAATCTGTATTATAAAGCAGCAGTCATCAAAACTACTTGGTACTGGCTGAGGAATAGAGGAGTGGATCAATGGAATAGATTAGGCACACGAGATTCAGAAGTCAATGACCATAGTAATCTATTGTCTGATAAACCTCCAGACCCTGGAAATATAGTATGGCAGAAACTGGGCATAGACCATTATCTAACACCATATACCAAAATCAAATCTAAACGGATGCATGATCTAGGTATAAAGGTTGATACTGTAAGCAATCTCCTAAAACAAGGAATAGTTTACCTGTCAGATTTGTGGAGAGAGAAAGACTTTATGACTAAACAAGAATTAGAGAACATTATAAAATGTAAAATGGATAATTTTGACTACATGAAATTGAAAAGCTTCTGTACAAACAAAGCCAATGTAACCAAGATTAAGAGGGAGGTGGGAAATTGGGAAAGAATCTTTACAACCTATGTCTCTGACAAAGGACTCATTTCTAAAATATACAGAGAATTGAGTCAAATGTATAAGAATACAAGTCATTCATTCCCCAATTGATAAATGGTCAAAGGATATGAACAGGCAATTTTCAGAGAAAGAAATTAAAGATATCTAATAAGCACATGAAGAAATGCTCTAAATCACTATTGATTAGAGAAATGCAAATCAAAACAACTCTGAGGTACTACATCTCACCAGTCAGATTGGCTAAGATGACAAAACAGGAAAATGACAAATGCTGGAGAGGATGTGGGCAAATTGGAACACTAATGCATTGCTAGTGGAGTTGTGAACTGATCCAGCCTTTCTGGAGAGCAATCTGGAATTATGCCCAAAGGGCTATAAACACTTTCATATCCTTTTTGACCCAGCAATATCACTCCTAGGGTTATATCCCAAAGAGATCTTAGAAGTGGGAGGAAGACCCATATGTACAAAAATGTTTATAGCAGCTCTTTTTGTGGTGGCAAAGAATTGGAAATTAAGGGGGTGTCCATCGATTGGGGAATAGCTGAACAAGTTGTGGTATATCCTTATTATGGAATACTATTGTGCTATAAGAAACGAGGAGCAGACGGTCTTCGTATTTACCTGGAGAGGCTTAAAAGAACTGATGCTGAGTGAGAAGAGTAGAACCAGGAGAAATTTGTATAGAATTACAGACACAGGGGCGGCCAGGTAGCACAGCGAGTAAGAGCACCGGCTCCAGTGTTGAGAAGACCTGGAGATCGAATCCCGGGCTCAGACACTTAGCACCCACCCAGAAACACCTGGCCGTGTAACCTTGAGCAAGATACTTAACCCCAATTGCTTAGGGGCGGCCAGGTGGCTCAGCGAGTAAGGGCGCCGGCTCCAGTGTCAGGATGACCTGGATCAAATCCGGGCTCGGATACTCAGCACCACACCCAGAAATAACTGGCCGTGTAACCTTGAGTAAGTTACTTAACCCCAATTGCTTATAAAAGAAAAAAAAAACCAATTACAGACACAACGTATGTGTGATGACTATCTTTGATAGACTGGACTCTTCTCAGCAATAAGTCAATCCCAAAAGATTCATGATGGAGAGAAATGTGTGCATCCAGAGAAAGAACTAGAAAGAACTGAGTTTATACCCAGATGGAAGCAAAATACCTGATCTTTTTTCTTTTCTTGTTTGGTTTTATGTCCTTTTTACCATTTTTCATTCCATCTGATACAATCCGTGTTTATAACCTGACTAATGTATAATGTGAAAGTATTTACAGATCCTATACTTGACTATATGCCCCCACAGGGGGAAGGGGGACAAAATGTGAAAGTCAAGGAATTGTGGAATTGAATCCTGTAAACTAAAAGGAAACAAACAAATTAATTACAAAAAATATTATCCCATGATAAACATGGGTGATTGTGTCAGTAAGCATCAATAAACAGAATTCTATCAAAAAAAAAAAAAAATGGAAGAAGCTTACCGAGGTGAAATGGCTTATCTAATGATCATACAGCTAGTAAAAGGGAGAGATATGACTGGAACTTAGGGCTAATGACTGGCATGTCGTCCAGTGATATTTCTTGTATTCTATACTGTATTTTCAGTCTTTCCTTCCCATCTCACCTTCAAAAAGGGTCAGATCTCTCTAACATCCCGAAATTCTCCTTTAACCTTTATAGCCCATTGAAGTCAACAGATCTTTATTAAGCTCTTCCCACACATAAAGCACTATGAAGTCTTTCTCCCACTTTTCTACTTATCCTTTACTACCAAACTTTTAAAAAATTCATCTTTATGCTGTGTGAAAGAAAGAATATGGTGAATTCCAAGAAGCAAGGAAAGACTTACAGGAAGTGATGCAAATTAAAGCAAGTAAAGTCACCAGAAAACAATAAAAAACAAATATCACAATGTTATAAAGAATAGGTTTGGTCCCCAAGAAGAGATATGAAAGGACACCTCTCTCTACTCTCTCACACATATGATTGGTCCACAGGTATGGGACACTGCATATATTCCCATATTTTTGGTATAGTAACAATTTTTTATTACTTTTTTCTTGTCTCATATTTTGGTTATATGGGATGGTTCTCTGGAATGAGGTGGGGGGGGGGACACTGGGGACAATTTAGGCAATGTAGAAACAAGATACCTATAACAATATATTTTTAAAAGTTACCTATACCAGATAATACCATTTCCTCACTATTCTAATTTGTTGCCAGATGTATCTTCACACCATATATAATGTATATGCATACATAAATGTATACATGTGTATGAATATATATTTACATATGCATCCATACATATACATTCACACAGCCATCACTTTAATTCAGGCCCTCATCACCTCTGGCCAGGGCTATTACAATAGCTTTCCAATGGACATTCTTTCTGCAAGTCTGTCTCCAGTGAAATCCAGCCTCCACTTAGATGTGAGGGTAATTTTCCTGAAGTGTAGGTGTGACTTATTAACTCCCCTACTCAATAAATACCAGCATTAAATATAAGCCCCTGTGTTTGGCATTTAAAGTCCTTCAAAATCTGTAACCTTCCCACTTTCCCAATATTCTTGTTTCCCTCCATTTACTCTACTGGTCTACTTACAGCTTTCTTAAAAATGACAATCTTTGTGCCTTTGCAATGGTTGTCCCCCATAATTGGAATGCTTTCTCTCCTCCCTCCTAACTTCTCAGTTTCCAGGGCTTCCTTTAAGACTTGGTTCAAATCCACCATTCCCCGCCCCCCTTTCTGTAGGCCTTTCCTAGCTGCTAATACCTTTCCCTTTCAGATATGATTCATCCATTCCGTGCTTATTTGTATGCTTCTAGTAGTTTATATGTTGTCTCCCCTATGTGAATACTCTCCTCGTGTGCACTTCTTTACAGCTCCAAAGCCCAGCATAGTGTCTGGCATATAGTAAGCATCCAATAAACGTTTGCTGACTGACTCGCACTCTCCTTCAAACCCTTCGTAATCAGTTTTTGGCCCTCGTGACTGCTGAAATTGCTCTCTCAAATATCATTAAATCATCTTCCAACTACTAAATCCACTGGCCTTTTTTCAGTTCTTTTCACCCATGAAGCACTTTGCACCTTTTGGCATTATCAGCCCACCCTTCCCAACAGGATACACTCTCATTCTTCAGCTTCAGAAATATTATGCCTGTGATGCTCCTATCTCTAATAATTCCTTTCATGTCTCCTTGGCTAGTTCCTCTTTTTCAGGCTGGCCCCATAGTATGAACATTCCCCAAGTGTCTAGCCTTGGTCCTTTCTCTCTAACCATTTTCCCTTAATTTCATTCACTCCCATCTTCAACTACTACCTTTATTGAGGAGATTTCCAAATCTATCTCTTTAAGCTAGACCACTCTTCTGAGTTCCAGATATTCAACTGCCCATATATCTTTACCTGGATGTTCCAGTAGCTCTTGAAATGCAACATATCCATATAAAACAAGGCTTATGATTCCCACGAAACCTGCTCTGTCTTCTGACTTCACTACTTCTAGCTAAGGCCCCATCTTGTTTATAATCCTGGGATTTTCTTTGACCTTTCTCTCTCCTTCAAATCTTAGTCAGTGACCAACTGTTATAATAAATTTCAGTTATGAATTTCACCTCCAAAACATTTCTTATGTCTATTATCTCTCTATTTCCAATGCTAATACCTTACTCAGTACAGGCCTTATTGCCATAGGTAATGGGCCTCCTCATCTCTCTTCCTCCTCTAATCTACTTCACATACTAATAGAATAATCTATCTTCAGCATGTATCTGGTCAATATACTTCTAGGTTCAATAATCTTCAATGGTTCCATATTGTCTACTGAGCAAAGTTCAAAATCTTTTACTTACTACTCAAAGGCCTACCACAGTCTGCCATAAATCAACTTTTCAGTCTAAAGTCACATTGCACTTAATACTACAGCCAAAACAGACTGCTCTGTTCTTCCAAATATGTACTATGCTCTCCTATCTCCTTGCCTTTTCTCATACTGTTTCTGATGGCTGTAATGAATATATTATCTTTGCCTACTGAACTTCTACCAATCTTTTGAAGTCTAATTCATGCGCTCACTAAAGGAATCCTTCCACAATGCCCCCTCCCACTCCTCCTCCTCTGCCCAGAGCTGGCCATGGTATTACCCCTCAAGCTTCATAAGGTACTTTATTTTGCAGCTCCCTGTACCTTTCATGTATCTACCCCAGTGCCTAACATTGGGGTTGCTCTGCATACATTAAGCACATAATAATGCTTATTATTGTCGACCAATTATAATTTGAGTGCCATTCCCACTAGATGAGAAATCTGCTCACACATACACATACTTATTTGTTGACCATCTACTAGGTGCTCTATGTAGACTAGTTGTGCTAATAGTACTCTAAGGAGTGTAAGAGTTAAAGGCAGCCCAGGGCCCCTGGCCCTCAAGAAGCTTACAAGTTAATTACAATTGACAATCCTTGAATCAATTATCAATTGAACAACATATAACAGTATATAATGAAGTGCTAAATCACACAATGTAGGAGCTCTGAGAAGGGAAAGATCATTGCGAATTAGAACAGTGAAGTCCAAGTTTAGAGATGAAGTGAAGTTTGTTTTGGGTCTTAAAGGGCAGGGAGGATTTGAATCTACAGAGGAAAGAGTGGAGAATATGCTTAGCAAAGTGGACAACAGGAGCCTCAAGTAGGGTGGGGCGGACATCTAGAATACTAAAGAAAGAACACTAACATAGAGATTCTATGTAGGTAGGCCAGCAGAGGAACCCTGATTCTTTATTGGGCATTTTTATTTGTATATTTGGTGATGAATAGGAGTCCTACTTTTAAAACTGGAAAAAGGGGACTTGGATAATTGATTCAATTTTTTGGTGGATTATCAACTCATTTTTTGCTCTTCGAAGTTATAAGACTTGCTTTTGGTGGCATTTTTCTAATTTTTAATTGATCTATTCAAAATACATTTACTGAGCACACACTACATACCATATACTGTATTAGGCACAGCAGACATTATAAACTATTAGAAGATCCCGTCCCTCAAGGAAGTAATGATGTAATTTGGAAGCTTCTTAAAATTAGGATAATCATCAGAGAATAAAACTAAAAAGTAAAATGTAAATCAGTCATTTCTGGTACCTGTAAACAGCATTGTTTGTAAATAGTACGACTGGTAAACATGTAAACTAGAAACTAAAACAAGATTGAAAATCAAGAGTTATTTGTACTTTCTACCCATATATTAGTTAGCCCTCAGTTTTTCATAAGTCTATAATTTGAAAATCAATACTATGAAACCTAAAGAAAAAGAAGATTGAAATGTTATACTTGGTATTCAAACGTATTTCTACATATTCTTCTGTAACACAGGATTAAGGCTACATTATACTTCCAACTACCCAGAAGAAGTACAACAATGCCTTCTAGAAGGAAATGGGATTTATGTTAAAGTGCAGATCCTTATAAGATTTATTTTTTGCACATAAAAAACAGTGAACTACATTTTGAAACAGTGATGACAGTGAATACATTTACATTGCATATTTAACAGCAGCTGATTTTTAAAAGTCAATAAAATAGCTTAGAAATTAGACTACTTGCTAAAGCAGATAAGGCTAAACACTACATATACTTATCACATTCAGAATATTAATCTGTCATTGCAGGATTATGTAAAAGAAGAAACATTTTTGTCAAGATTATATAATTGAGCAGTTATGACATCATAACTAGCCAGTAAAATGTTTAAAATAAAAACAAAACAAAAACTAAATGACTATATTTGCCCCCAAAAGATATCAATATTTAAGCTCAATAAGTAGCAGAAAGGAACAAGCTAGGGAAATAAGGAGGGTGAGATGCTTAGAGAGGTAAGGGAAAGTACACGGTAGACAGACTTAGGTTCTCCACATTCAGCCAATAAACAAATCTTTGAGCAATATACCCATCTTCAATATTGAAAAGAAACTGTAAAGAAATCAAGGTTTCTGGTATAAATGCTTTCATCAGGGTTAATAGGTCAACACTGCTCTGCTTAGGTATCAAAGAGATTAAATTTCCTAAAGAGAATCTGAATTTCACTTGAGGATGATTTTCTATTTTTATTTAATGCCCAGATAAGTACAGCTGAACTAGAGGCTTGTTCTGATCTGATCTCAGTCCCTTTATGATTCTCTTGCTAATCCCACAGATCCTCACTTTGCTCTCCATTATTAAATCCTAATGAATATAGCTCTATACCCTGTGGCTGTACACTGAAGTGAAGGCAAAGGTAGGGGGAATAAAACACAATGAAAAAAAATAACAACAAAAAAGCAAATAAACCTGCATTTAATTTTTACCACTGCATAGTCCTCATCCGAAAAAGCTCTTACTGCCATCACCACTCTATCCCCTAGGCTACTAAGGCAATTTTTTTCTCATACATTTCATGCTCCTTTTCCCTGAAGAGGAGTCCGAATTTCAACCTCAAGTCCCACCACACCACTAGGAATGCCTCCAAGGAAAACACAGCACTGAGAACTAAAAACAGCTATAGGAAGGAACTCATTTTATACTTTCCCTCAAAAGAAACATTCAGAGAAGCCTGGGCTGAAAAGGACCTTAGATCATATAGTACCAACATGTTCATTTTACAAATGAAGAAACTGAGGCTCAAGAATATTTTAAAATCACAAACACACATCCATGTTTGCCAAAGACAGTAACTCAATCAAGATTCTGATGCACAGTAATACTTTAATTGCAGTGTTTTAATTACTGATCTTATAGATCTCAGTTCTAGTATTTAACCCTATTTAACTCTGTGATATAAATACCTGTTTGTTTGTTTTTTCCTTTATGGAGGCACCTAACTCAATCCTTGTCTAGAGAAAACCCTTAAATAGGTAAAATACCTAACCTTCAGGAGGCTCAATTGGTATATATGTAAAATAAGGATGTGGGACTAGATGAAATTTAGGGTTCCACCTAATTATAAAATCATACAATTCCACAATTGTGTTGCTGTGTAATAATAATGCTAGATTATCATCTGTCTTCTGTCTCCTAACAGTGATTTATCCTATAAGGCTCTGTCCTGGATTCTACCTTTTCTTTATATTCTTTATTTTGGTGATCTCATTATTTTCCCTTAGGTTGAGTTATCATCTATATGGTTTCCAAGTCTAAATATCCAGTTCTAATCTGTCTTCTGAACTTTAATCTTACATTATGAAGTTCCTGCTGCATGACATCACCCAAATGTCCACAGGCATCTCAACTTCAACCTATTCTGGAACTCACTGTTTTTCGCCATAAAATCCATCTCTTGCCCAAATTTCCATAGTTTTATTGGGAATATCTATCTATCTAACCAGGCATTGAGGTTCACATCTTCAAAGTGATCCTTCATAATTCCCTCTCTCATCAACCCCTTCCCTCATATCAAATGAACTGCTGAGCCATTTTCCCACCAGAATATCTATGACATCACAGGACCCCCAGCCTAGTTCAAGATACCATCTTGTGCTTGGATTAGTACAACAATCTCCTAACTGGCTGCCAGAATGATCTCCCTTAAGTGTGGGTATTTATATCACTTCCAATCTGGCTCATAGACACCAACTCCAGAGCCCTCATAGCCTCCCTTCTTCCAAAATGGGAATTCTGTTTGTGGGGATTTTCTCTCAAACATATTCCACTTTATAAATGTTCTTTAGAATTAGTGACAGCATGGCACAGTAGGGTAAAGGGCTGGCCTTGTGGTCAAGAAGATTTAGGTTCAGGTGTAGGCTCAGCCAAAAAACGTGATGACTATGAATAAATAAGTCACAGAATTTCATTGCTCCAGGCAATTCTCACAACAAGCTGAAGACAATCTCCTTGTATTGGTGAAGGAAGTTTCCACAAGGAGTTCCTCACATACATGACATTACAAATCAAAACCCAAAAAAATTTTTTAAAAACAATAAACAAATGAATAAAAAATAACTGAAACTGGGCACATACTTGGCAAGCTGCTTCTCAGCATCAGCACAGAGCTCAAGAAGGCCCATCAGGACAGCAGACACATCCATATAAGGCTCCCATACTGTAAAACCTCGTCCAATTAGATCAATAGCAGTTCTTCGGATTGTGCTGTGTGGAGGGAGTTTAGGACTAGGTGGTTGTAGGAGCAGGAATGTCAATGCCTTGCCTAAGGTAGAAAACAAAATGCAAAGGAATGTTAATTTCGCTTCTTAGTTTTTTTTTTTTCCTGAGACAAATTTTCAAATTGTATTTAATATACTAGATTGCATTAGACATTGATTCATACTATAAACAAGTAGTGTACTGTTACAATAAAATATGCTTCCAATCAATAGATAAGTAAATCACAAACCTTAAGCATTTTAATAAAATGACCAAAGTAGAAATTAGTTCTCTCTAACAGAAAAGTCACTATGTTAATGTATGTTTAATATTCCAAAAATATTTTTAAATTGGAAAAAAAAATACTTCTACCAAAAGCATAGTTGCTCCCCTTAACAGAGGGTGGC
Organism: Petaurus breviceps papuanus; assembly: GCF_028583685.1. Classification (NCBI taxonomy): domain Eukaryota; kingdom Metazoa; phylum Chordata; class Mammalia; order Diprotodontia; family Petauridae; genus Petaurus; species Petaurus breviceps. The sequence continues at coordinate 7,089,173 of NW_027185665.1, forward strand.
ATAAAATGTGGAAAAGGTATTGAGTTTGGAGGTAGAAGATCTGAATTCAAATTTCAGTACCTATGAATTCCAGGTGAACTTGGAGAGAAAACATTGAATAAAGTTTTGCTGGACCTAAAGTCAGGAACACTTGAAGTCGAATTCTCACACTTATAATTGTATAGTCCTGGGCAAGTCATATCATTTTCTCTCCTCAATCTCCTCATCTGTAAAATGAGGTGTTTAGACTTAATGACTTACAAGGTCGTTTCCCTGTTCTAAAACCATGATGCTCTGAACTTCCTAAACAATGATTTTCCCACTTAGTAATCTGCAGAATGTAGTTACCTTCCTCTTTTCCTAAACTAAGATAGCATTGTAATTGTCTCCTTTACTATGCACTTCAATTACTGAATTAGCTGCCAAGTTGTTCCTTGACAGGGTTCCCAAACCACTCAGTTGAGATCTAGTCACAAAACTCAAGGCTTTACCTGCTAGATATGAAAACCAGTTTCCATTGCTTCTCCCATCCCTTAAGATTCCCAGCAGGAATGACCATGGCCAATTGTGTTCCCTACAGTTCTCCAAGCACTTTATAGCTGGCACTATTCTAATTCATTCCCTCCATCCCCAGGTTTCAAAATCAGAGAAGAACAGTTCCATTACATGCCTTTTGTCTCTGATAGCAAGGTATTGTAAAAAGAGCACTATACACAGACGCATAGCAGACAGAGCTTTGGACCAGTGGTCAAGAAGGGATTTTTGTTTTTTAATTTGGGAAGGTATTTTGAAATCTATTAAGGGTCAATGACATATTATTGGTATTTCAAAGGTGGCCATCACCCAAGGAATAATCATCAAGTGCTCAGTCAACTGGTAGTGGGCTTTTTCATATTAGTCAAGTTGGTTTTTGGATAGAATATATGGCAAGGACCATTTCAAGAACCCTTTCATAGGAGGAAAAGCACAGCATGCCTTTCTCTAACATAGCTATCAAGATTTCAAGGTCACTTGGGACAGGGTGACATGCTAATTAAGACTTCCCTTAACATTTATTAAACCAATGCATATGGCCATATGCTAAGGATCTAAAAGCAAAAACCAAAACTATCCCATCCCTCTAAAAGCTATATCTTGCTGAGGAGGAAACAAGAAGGCAAAGAGTAATGAGGACAATCACCAGTCATTCTATCAGGAGAGAGTACTAAGAACTGTGAAGCCAGAGAAGGATTCCAGAAGAAATGGAAACTGAACTAAAGCCTTGAAGGAAGAGATAGGAAGGTCAAGCCAGGAAGGGAGAGTACACTGTATAAATGAATGCATAGAGGCAAGAGGTGGAAAGTTGTCCATCTTGTCTGGAACAGAGTCTAAGAAAGACAGTATATAAAGTTGGAAAGGTGGGTTGGAAACAGATTATCAATCAATAAGCATTTATTAAGTGTTAAATGTGTGCTAAGCACAAGGGATAAAAAGAAAAAACACAGTCCTAGCCCCTGAAGAACTCCTATTCAAATAGGGGAGAACACATGTAAATAAACAGGTACATATAAGAGATATACAGTGCAGATGGAAGGTAATCTCACTTAAAGCACTTAAAGCTATCTTTCTGACAGGTGGCCCTTTACCAAAACTTTTAAGGTCATTCAAAAGATTGTGAAAGGTTTTAAATGCTAATGCAAAAGCAATAAGTAGGGAAACATTAATATTTTTGAACACAGAGGTGATATGGTTACACCTATACTTTAGGAAAGGTTTATTTGGGGGCAGGGGGAGGAGGGAAGAGGAGCAGTATAGAGAGTGGATTGGAGAGGGAAAGACTGAAGGCAGGGAGACTAACAAGATGCAATTATAATAGTCTAGAAAAGAAGTGGTAGTCCTTGATTAAAAAGAAGGGGATAGAAGAGTTAGAATCAATAGAATGTGGCAAATAATTGGCTATGTAGTTGAGAAGAGGAAAAAATCATGGACTATTAGATCATAAAAAATTATATCTAGGAGGAGAATGGGGTTCTTGAATAGCTATGGTGTAAGAGAATTAAAATGGCAATTATTCACACAAAGATATGTTTTCTTATTCATTGTGTATTCTATATGGTCAATTTATAAAAATTAAGAAAAAAGGGTTTAAATTGTCTCATATTTGAAACCATCTATATACATCTATCCATATTTATACATGTAGTAACAAATACAAATATGTATAATTATATGCATAAATATGGATGGATTTCTTAGCACATATTTATTTTGTGCCATTATATTATGTAGCTTTATTAAGATACTGGTTTAGAACCCAACTGGAATGCTGTCTAGGACAGTGTTTTTGGTTTGTTTTTGAAGAAAGGAATTCTTTGTTGTGCTGTTTGTCTTTCTTGGGAGGTATAAACAAGGACAAAGTCATTGTAAACAAATCCTCAACAGAATAACTAGTAAAGTTTAGAAACAAAAAACAAAAATCTGATGTCATTCAAAGTCCTTTGTATTCCTCGTATTATCCTGAACAACTTGTTCCACCTTTGGGCTGGGTACTAACCTAGAAAATGGCAAAGATAGTTTTGCTACATCACAGGCTACTCTGTCTTTAAAAACCACCGTATTTATATTCCACATCTCCATGCCCTATTTCACAGCTGCATTTACCATGATAACAGTGAATACTGCACACTACTGACACTCTCCTTTTCCTCTTGGTCTCCAATTTCACAGAAAGGAGTGGATATGACAGTGTTTAGAAACACCTTTTTGCTCTCCTTGTAGAGCTGGGGGTAGCCAGGATTCTTCTAACATTGTATGTTTAGAGGCTTCCCCTTGCACTGTTACACCGACCACTCCCTCTACTCCTGAGACTAATTTATCTTGCAATTCTTTCTCTAGTTCTTGCAAATTGACTTCTTTTAGTTTCTGTTTCCTCCATCAGTTTAAACTGTGTCCTTCTTTTCTTCTACAATAGTCACTCTTGCTTTTTCTTCAGTTTCCTCCATCAGTTTAGATCTGCGTCCTCCATTGCTTTAGACACTGTGTCCTCTATCAGACAGCTAATTTTTGTATTAAGTGTCTGAGGCTGGATTTGAACTCAGGTCCTCCTGACTCCAGGGCCAGTGCTCTATTCACTGCGCCATGTAGCCGCCCCCACATATATTCTATTTTTTTTTAAAGCAATTGGTATTAAGTAACTTGCTCAAGGTTACACGGCCAGTTATTTCTGGGTGTGGTGGTAAGTATCTGTGCCCGGATTCGATCCCCAGGTCATCCTGACACTGGAGCCAGTGCTCTTACTGGCTGTGCTACCTGGCCACTGCCCCACATATATATATATATATATATATATATATATATATATATATATATATATATATTTTTTTTTTAAGCAATCGGGGTTAAGTAACTTGCTCAAGGTTACATGGCCAGTTATTTCTGGGTGTGGTGCTGAGTATCTGAGCCCGGATTTGATCCAGGTCATCCCGACACTGGAGCTGGTGCTCTTACTCGCTGAGCCACCTGGCCGCAGCTCCCACATATATTCTTAATAGGATATCAGAAAAGGTTTTCATTTAACAGATCAATACACGCATAGTTAATATTCTAAAAGTTATACATTTAAACAAATAGGTACCTATACTGAAGAATAAGTTTTCATATTTTAACACTAGAACAGTGTCTGGCACATAGTATGTACTTAAACACATTTTGTTTTGTATGCAGAGTTGAAATGTGGGTAGCATTATTACAAACAATTAATAGAGGTGAAAAAGCAAAAACTTAAACTACTTACTATTATAATTTTCAAAGTAGCTTTTAAAAATTACAAGGGGGGGGGGATAGGTGGTACAGTGAGCAGAGCACCAGCCCTGGAGTCAGGAGAACCTGAGTTCAAATCTGGAGTCAGACACTTAACACAAAAACTAGCCATGTGACCTTGGGCAAGTCACTTAACCCCAATGGCCCTCCAAAAAAAAAATTACAAGGGAATAAAGAATCTCAACATCATTATTATAACTCTCTTCTTTGTGAGTAACTCTGTTATGCACTTTGGCAAATGAGATGGAAAAGACAAAGACTTATTTTAAATCCCTCTCTACTTCTTATATAACTGTACAGACTTTAACCAAAGAGTTTTATGATTGGTTGAACAGATGGAGATTGGATCAGAAATTTCATTTATCATCTATTTCACCTCATCAGTAACCTTATTATTTAATTACCTTCACCAAAAAGTTTTGGTCACCCAGTCACAAATCACCATGCTGTAGTGTCAAGCCATTAAATAGCACTCAAAAATTTTACAGCATAGAAAATATGAATAGAGAAAGCATTTGCAAAGATAAAAAATCTGATTTAGATCTCATTTCCATTGGTCAGTGCAGGGAGTCAAGATGGCAGAGTAGAAGCAGTACCTCCCCACTGCTCCAGCTTTCACCTTCCCCAATCCATGTGAAAAGGGTTCTGTAAACAAACTTTGGAGCTGCAGAACCCACAAAATGACACAGAGAAGCTAACTTCCAGCTGAGGGCAGCCCAGCAAGCTGGCAGGAATCGGCCAGCACAGTGCTGCTGGAGCCAAGCCCAGGCCCACTCCAAGGCTTTAGCCCCAGGGCGGGCCTGACCAGCTGCCAGCAGGAGGGACTCCAGATCAGCAGCAGCTGTGGCCATTTCCAGATTTATCAACACATAGATGTGAAGGACAAAGTGAGAGGTCAGTGCAGTCTGGACTTTGGGAGCCAGTAAGTGGGAGTGCGTGGCTTTTGCCCCGAGGGTGAGAAGCCGCTGAAACACCAGCACAGCCAGCCAGTGCCATGTGACAGCTTCAGCTCCTGGCCTGCAGAGTGTAGGGGGACCAAGCACCAGTCTGAGAGGTAATCGCTCTTGCTTTCACCTGCTTGGATCTGGATTGTAGTCTAGGGTAGAGGTCCTGGGGT